>NC_016500.1:0-300000 GCF_000237345.1 Naumovozyma castellii | reverse complement strand
ACTAGATGTAGAAGTACCACTTGAACTATGGTTGCTAACAATTTTGAAATTATTCTTGGCTAAGATATTAATAGGGTATTTATCCACCAGGGACCTTTCACTTAACTCCAATCCAATTAGCTCATTCGATTCACCAGGATCGAATATATTTTCCAAAAATTGTCTATTATGAAGCGCATCGTATTTCATTGTATCATATAGTTCAGATATCTTGGATGGATCGACTTTTTCCACTGTCACAAATTCTTTAAATAATTTGTCCCATCTTTCCTTAAATAAACTTGGATCTTCAGAACAACACCAACGTTTCTGCATCTTGGTCACATCTTTGGTAGCAAAATTATGATCCATAATCTTCTTATGGTAATCCATCAACTCTACCACACGTTTAATAACTAGATATGGTTCGGGCATTTTTGTTGGCCATGCAAATTGATCAGGGGCCTCTTTACCTTCTCTCAACAATGGTTTCAACTTCTTCTTAACTTTATCCATTAAATCTTTTGCTGCATTACTATCATCCAACAAATCTTTACGAATACTGATTTCATCATTCCCTAATTCATCAGCACCAAACAATGCCATGGCCCAAAATTGAGCTGATAATAGAACTCTTCTTTCTGAAGATGAAAAAATTTTAATATTCTGCAAGATGCTCTTGTTTAAGAGATCGAAATCTTGTCTCATTTGTTCTCCAAGTTCCGTAGCCTGATATAATGCAGAATGTGTAGGTTCACCTCCCCATTTTAATATAAATTGCACTTTGGCAACTTCATTATCTGATGTTAATATGGGTTTCAATTGTATCTTGGTGCCAGGGAAATTTAATTTCTTTTCCAACGCATTGGCTAATACTCTTAGTTTAATTAGATCTTCAGCCTTCTCCTCGATGGCAATTTTCAACGCTTGTAGTACAATTTTCAAATCATTCACATTTCTTATTACAACTTCTTCCTTATGACCTTTCAATAATGAAATAAAGATGGGTGATGTAAATGAGTGTTTAAATTTTTGCTTTGGGGTTCTATCCGCATGACGGATAATAGTGACTAAACCTTTAAATACCCATTTTTGACTCTTCTCTTCCCTTATAACTGGAAGATTTCTCTTTTCCACATCCATCTTTTTCTTTGCTTCAATGAACGTTTCTCTCAAAATCTTGGCACAAGAATCATAATAAAACTGGTTATCCTTCACAAATGAAAACCCATTCACGTCAATCACATAACTTTTACCAGAAACTCTCAATAAGTCAAAACCACAGATCATTTGTTGAAAGGCCTTTGAAACGTGTCTAGCCATATCCTTTTCTGCCGGTGTTAACTCTGTAATATACCTCACCTCTTTACCATGTGTATTCCTTCTTACAATCCCATCCACCACAGGAGATTTTCTTGTCTCTGCATGACAGAATTTTTCACCTATAGTATATGCCTTAACATCTTCAAAATTATCTGTATCCATGAATTCCTCGTAAATGTACGAGCCTTCTGTACGAGGTGAACTTAGGGTTGGATCGAATTCAGATGATTTATTACCAACTTTACGGAATAATCGACGTCCACCACCTCCATTCTTAGAATGGTAGTATATATAAATGTTATGATCTTCTCCATCTACTGGTTTCTCCACGAAAGGTTTTGTCATAATTTTCCCATCGACTTCCAAAGTATCATCATCAATCATTTTCCATTGAGGTTCTTCCACAGGTTTAACTTCGACACCCATTCCTAATAGTTTTGCCCTCAACTCTTCATTAGCTCTAGGTCCACCATCTCTACTTATCTCTAATCTTGGAGGAGTTGGTACTTTCGAATTCTCTAATATTTGAAGGCATAGTCTTCTATCCCAAAGCACTTTTTGCATGATCAGATCATTAATAATGAACGGTTTCCTCAATTTTACATAATTAATAGCTTTATCCAATGGAAACCCAGAGGAAAAGAATGAGATTAAGAAATCACAAGTGGGCCAATTTTCAATTGTTTCATCCAAGATCACTTTATCACCAAATATGACGGTATCAAATTCACCGTGTTCAATTAATCTATTAAGAATATGTCTCATTGGTTTAGAAAGGACCTTCGCATCCATGGCACAAACACCAATTTTACCTATTTTCGGTAAATTAAGCTTCAAATTACTTGCAGATGCCTTCCTTGAAGAGGATGTAGATGTTTGGGCTACCGAGTTCAATGATGAATCTTTCTTTAATTCGATTGGTTCAACAGACCCAGGCACACTCTGTTGTAAAGGAGTAGGAGTTTCACTAGTAGAATCAAATACATCCGCCAAAGTAGACGCAGACTTAGTCAAAGTTGCACCTGTATCAGGACTCTTTTGTGAACTTGTGCTTAAAGTCCTTTGTAAAGTTGTATCTAAATCGATATCCTCCATAGAACTAGACGTTGGCGTCCCAGCTGGAGGTAATCTTAAAGAAGTATTTTCACTTGCCGAAGTTTTTGGACTAAATCCTTCAAGAATAGGCGCAATGGATTCCATTGCCTTCTTTGTACTATTGCTTAGCAACAAAGGCGAGATGGCTTCCTCTTCTGGTCCAGTAGATATCTCTTCTTTATCACTAACGTCATTTTTCTCATTTGGGATTGGTAATGAAGGACTTTGGTGGACCTCCGGTATTTTGCTTTTTGTCATCCTTGAGATAGATGATATAAGTTTGGAGTCTGTTAATAAGGAAGTGAAAAGATGGGTTATTATTTCACTAGAACTATCAGTGTAAATGGTAAACTTTCTATGTTAAATCCAAAACCTTTAAAATTTCAAAGCACGTGCCAGATTTGAAAAATTTTGAAGTTGAAAAATCGATGAGATGAAAAGTTTTGGTTGAGATGGGGAACCAGAACCACAGCACATCTCTATAACATTTGAATACTATAACTTCTAAGAAACTAAGAATCAGTATTGATAAACATGGCTGAATTCAACAAGAAGAGAAAGCTCGAGGTCACCCCTACACAATCGGTTGTCAAGGCTTCTAAAGTGTTCTCGCCATTTAGAGTTATTGGGAACGTCAGTAATGGTGTCCCATTCGCTGTTGGTACCTTAGGGTCAACATTTTATATCAGCACTGCCATTGGAAACTCATTTCAAATATATGATGCCAATAACTTACATTTATTGTTTGTATCTGAAAAAGAAACAGAATCACCAATTGTGGCATTAGCTTCCCATTTCCATCATGTCTTTGCCGGGTTTGGTAACAAAGTTGGAATCTACAAGCGTGGTATTCAAGAACATTTGATAAATTTAGAGACAGATGCACATGTGAAAGATATATGTGTTTTTGGTAACTTTTTATGTATCTCCACAACTGATAACTCCATCTATATTTACAAGAAAGATTCTCCTCAGGATAAATACCCAACCATTTTCTATACCAAATTGTCTATTACATCATTACAAGGTGGTGACATTGTTTCCATTCACCATTTAGCTACTTATTTGAACAAGATTGTTGTGGTTACGAAAAATAATGTGATTCTGTTTAACGTTCGTACCGGGAAGCTATTATACACTTCACCAGAATTTCCAGATCAAATTACCGTAGCAGAACCAGCACCAGCATTGGATATTATCGCATTGGGAACAGTCACTGGTGATATTATAATGTTTAATATGAAGAAAGGTAAAAAGATTCGTACCATCAAGATGCCTAATTTACGTATCTCTACGATTTCATTTAGAACTGATGGATCTTCTCACTTTTGTGCTGGTACTGCATCCGGTGACCTGGTATTTTACGATTTAGATCGTCGTTCTCGTATCCATGTCTTAAAAAATATTCACAGAGAACAATATGGTGGTGTCACAAAAGTTACCTTTTTAAATGGTCAACCAATTATTGTCACATCAGGTGGAGATAATTCTTTGAAAGAATACGTTTTTGATCCTTCATTATCACAGGATGATTCCGAAACTGTTGTGCAACCTCCAAGATTTTTACGTTCCAGAGGTGGTCATTCTCAACCTCCTACGACTATAACATTTGCTGATTCTGAGTCACATTTCATCTTATCATCATCAAGGGACAGATCATTGTGGGGCTTCTCTCTAAGGAAAGATGCTCAATCTCAAGAACTATCTCAAAGAGTTCATAAAAAGGCAGATGGTGGTAGAATTGCTGGTAGTACCATGAAAGAGAAATTTCCAGAAATTATTGCTCTTGCAATCGAAAATGCCAGAATTGGCGATTGGGAAAATGTTATTACCGCTCACAAGGATGAAAAATTTGCCAGAACTTGGGATATGCGTACAAAGAGGGTTGGGAGATGGACATTCCCAACTAGTGATGATGGATTTGTTAAATCGGTAGCATTGTCTCAATGTGGTAATTTTGGGTTTGTTGGGTCATCCAATGGTGGTATCTCTGTATTTAACATGCAAAGTGGTATCTTGCGTAAGAAATATAGATTGCATAAGAAGACTGTTACTGGTATTGCATTAGATGGTATGAATCGTAAAATGGTATCATGTGGGCTAGATGGTATTGTTGGATTTTACGATTTTAATAAATCAACATTTTTGGGTAAATTACAACTAGATGCACCAATCACTAAAATGGTTTATCATCGTTCATCAGATCTATTTGCTTTGATTTTAGATGATTTATCCATTGTACTTATTGATGCTGTAACACAAAGGGTAGTTCGTCAATTTTGGGGTCATAGTAATAGAATTACCGCTTTAGATTTTTCTCCTGATGGTCGTTGGATAGTTTCCGCATCTTTGGACTCTACCATTAGAACTTGGGATTTACCTACTGGTGGATGTATTGACGGTATCAAATTGGAAAGTGTCGCAACAGATGTGAAATTTTCTCCTAATGGGGATATGCTGGCGACTACCCATGTTATTGGGAACGGTATTTATATTTGGAATAACAAAGCACAATTCAAGGCAATTTCCACAAGAGCCATCGATGAAGAAGAATTTGAGAATTTGATGTTGCCGTCTGGATCTCTATCAGGTAACGAAGCTATGTTGACTGGTGCATTTGAAGATTCTAAAGATGAAAAGACTGATGATACTGAATTCAATACATATGAAACTCTGGCTCAAATTAATGATGAATTGGTAACCTTATCCATTGGTCCAAGAAATAAAATGAATACGCTATTAAATCTTGATGTTATCAGACAACGTTCTAAGCCTATTGAAGCTCCTAAGAAACCTGAGAAGGCACCATTTTTCCTTCAATTATCCGGTGATAAAGTAGGTGATGAAGCTAGTGGTAGAGAAGGTATTGCTCATGAAATGCCAGAAGAGCTTCAAGCAAAGGAGGCACTTAATAATAAACAAAGTGAAGCTGAAGCAGAATTGAATAAATTTAAGCCATCAGGGCGTCTAGGATTTGAATCGACTTTTACTAAATTGCTAAGAGAAGGTGCAGAGACAAAAGAATATGCTAAGTTCTTACAAAATTTAATAAGTCTCTCGCCCTCTTCCGTTGATTTAGAAATCAGATCAATAAATTCTTTTGAACCATTTGATGAGATTGTTTGGTTTATTGAAGCATTAACTGAAGGTTTAAAGACTCATAATAATTTTGAATTATATGAAGCATTTATGAGCTTACTATTCAAGGCGCATGGTGATATAATACACGCAAATAATACGAACGATAATATAAAGAACGCACTATTAGGATGGGAAGAACTTCATAAACAAAACGACAAGTTAGATGAATTGGTCAAATTCTGTTCAGGTGTGATCAGTTTTGTCACTACGTCCTAGGGATATAGACTTCATGTATTGTATATATATTATTAAGAAAGCAAAATTAAATTTATTATTGAATTTATATGACTTGAATACTTTGGAGAACAAAACAGTTCAATTAAAAGTTATTATATAGGCATCGTGTAAGCTTTCTTTTAAATTTCAGTTCAGTGACATTAACGATTTTACTGAAAAATCTGCTGTTGCCGCTTCTTTAATATTCAATTTTGAAAATACACACAATCCCTATGGTAACTGTTTAAGGAACAACATTGAAGGCGGGCAATGTATAATAGGAATGTTGACCTAGAACATGCATTTAAAGATATTGTCAATTCGTCAATAGATAGTGAATCATCCAAGACTCTGAGAGAGATCGAAGCAAACAGCAGGTATATTAGCGATGTGCAACTGAAAAGTCTCCTGAAGCTACATGATGAAAAATTCAAACAAAAATGTGTTGATCCATTGCACGATATCGCATCTCGATATGGAAAGATTGTTGATAAAGATGGTGATTTAGCAACAGAGGCAGCACTTGTAGATAGAGATCTGCGAGTAATTGAAACTACCATTCAATTAATCCAAGAAAGGGCCAAGACCGATAATAAATAAAATAAATCGTTTTACATGTTGACAGTTAGACAATTCGTTTATCTATTATTGTCATTTTTATATTCTGGAATTAAATTATTTGTTTTGAAAAATGAATATATGTTAACTAGATGTACACGCTAAGTTAAATGCTTGGTATCTCTATATTATTTGTATTAGTGTCAATGGATATTTTCGGTTAAATTATCCCGTGTAAGTTATATGTTGAAAGTTTTAAGAGTTTTGGATCACGGTAACCCATTAGCCGCATTGGCCCATTTTCTTGTCTCTGTCCAACCTGAATTAATTACCTTTAAGGCATCTTCTAAATTAAGTGGTTCCCTTAATGGTTTATCATCCACCACCAGTTTCTTGTATACTCTTGGATAATATGGTTCTGGGATAGATTTGAAAACATCTCTACGCCTCTTCAATTCAGCTGGGTCAATATCTTTGGTTGGTTTATTCCATAAATCCCTTCTTTTTTTCCAAATCAAATCACCATCTATAAACGGCTCTTCTTTACTAGATCGTAGTTTAGCACATTCTTTAACGGAATCAAAATTGGCATATGTTTCTTCTAATATAACTTTATTTTTAATGTTTTGGAGTTGTGCCGTAGAGGAAGCATTATGATGATCAGTCATGCGGCCTTCATCACTCGTAGTTGAATATTTGGTAGTAGTTGTTATATCACCTTCACTCCTCCCATCATTATTCAATTTAATACCTAATTCACTAGGTCCTCCCTCCACAGGAGGTGATAAAGACCCACCACTATCTCTATCGATACTTCTTAATTTAGAAATTGGATTTGTCACAATATGAATAGGACCTTCTCCGCCATGCTTTAAAGGGCTGGTTTCCTCTACACCATCAAACAACGCTTCTATCTTTTCGTCACTAGATGACGAATCATCCAGTGTTGTTAGCGTATCATGTGTTATCTTTCTTAAGACTGTCTTCCATTTATGAAGTGTATGAGATAATGCAGTTTTGACGGACTTCTTCGGTGATGCAGGCGTTTCTTGATGTTTTACCGCGATGGAACCCATTTATATCCTATTATTATTTGTGTTTGTTTATGGATGTTTTGTACGATTAAGTATGATGTGTTTCTTGTTTCGGCTTTAATCAATTGTTAATTTGAGCTGAGAGCTTGTTAGGTAGAATTAGATAGCAAACTGAAAAAATACGAGAATTCAAAGCAAAAGAATATTGTCTTCCGGATATTGGCAGGTAATGAAAATAGCTAAAATACGTTAAGGTTGTGCAGATAAGTCTTCTGTTTATAGGTTTACGTGGTTCCTAAAAATGGTATCATTGGTTTATGTTTTTTATTTCTTTTTTCTTTATTTCAGATTTCATGTGCTTGGCAGTTTTCTTTGATAAAAAACCATAGAATCGTCATCGACGGACAATGTGTCACAATAGTTGAATGTTATTTTATATAATAAAGAACGTATACTAACTAAATTAATCTTTGAGGATATGCATGTCATAACCAGTCTCCCCAGGTAATTCTAACCCTTCCTTTAAAGTAGCAGCGGGAATAACGTAATCACCGAAATTTTGCTTTCTGTAATTAATTGGTTTAATGGTGTCAATATTATCCAAGATTTTCTTCAAGTTTCCCAACACTTCCTGGAATCTTTTCTCATCTGCAGATTCAATTTGATAGTTGACAAATGATGGCAAGACGTCCATTCCCATGTAGAAGAATAAACCATGATTAATGGGGAAAAGTAAGTCATCAATTGGACCATCAATACCTCTCTTACTAAAAATTTCCGGATGACCGCCAGCAGTTACCATCAACATTCCCTTCTTTCCAACCATTGCACCTTCACCATAACGTTCTCCAAAATGAGTTTCATCATATTCACCAAGACCATAGGCAAAGTTGTAAGTGAAGACCCTATCAACCCAACCTTTCAAGATTGCAGGAACGGAAAACCACCAGAAGGGGAATTGCAAAATAATCAAATCAGCCCATTTCATTTTTTCTTGTTCTTCCATGACATCCTTGGTAAATTTTTCCTCCGAGTAAGAGCTTTTTGCAGATTGAAGAACAGGGTATAATCTGGTTCCCTTTTCAAAACTTGGAAAATCATTTTCGTCGAGGGTGGTTTTCCAATTCATCCTATACAAATCGGAAACTTTGACTTGATCACCTTTTTCGGTTAAATATTTGACAGTTTCGTCTAATAAGGACCCATTGAAGGATCTTTTTTCTGGGTGAGCAAATACGATTAAGACTTTCATTTTTTAGTTTTGGTTGTTTTTTTGTTGTGGTTTTGATTGGGAATATTATTATAAATAAATATAGTTATAAAATAATCCTAATTCAAATCTAATCTTAACATGAATAATGCTGCTTTTTATACGTAAAGTTTCTTGCCTCGAACCATATTATCTTAACGTTTTAAGCCCAAACCTGGTTATTTTAACACCATTAGTAACTTCTCGAAGGAACCTTAATAAGGAAGTCCATGTGGGGAGAAAGAAGACCCTGAAATGAAGATGTAATAACTGGCACATTCGGTAAGGTTCGGTCCGGCTCGGCTCGGCAAAGGAAGGACCAAAAAACGGTATTTTCAAAGTAAGACAGTTTCAACATCCGCACACCATTTACTTACATTTTTTTTGTTTGCGTCCTCCAATTCCAAATTTACACATGGACCCTTGAACGGAGATCTCCTCCCCAAGTCCAGAGACTGCTCTTCCTAGATCCCTCCGTCTAACCTCAGCCTAGGGAAACTCTCCCCTCCCCAAGCTAGATCCCTTCCAGCCTGGGATTCTCTCTCTACACAGAACAATCCTGCTCCCAGAGTTTGCCCTGCCAATGCCAGACAGACAGAGACAGACGACAACTATGGTTTACGCATTGGCACCGGATCAGTATCATGGTAGGGCAGTCAATCAATCAATCGCGTTAGCGAATTAGAGTGTTCAGTGAGTGAGTGATACGTAATTGGTAAACAGTGTTTGTATTAGTTGAAGGTCTTGTTTAAGTAGTGGTTATTTTAAAGTGTATTTTGGTTCAAGTCTTAAGAAACCGTGAACATATATTGCAAAATGGCTGGTTTAAAGGACGTCGTTACTCGTGAATACACCATTAACATGCACAAGAGAGTATGTCAAAATAACAATAATTAGATCTCAGAGAAGGTCAGGACAATAGTGAGCAAAGTCAAATAACTATAAGTAACGGGAAATAAATACACACGCCAACAAACGATGAATTCAAGTATTGAAATGTAGGAGGAAGAAAAAGGACCGATTCACAAAACGTTGAACTTAACAATTGCCTGACCATTTCATAAAGACTGTTTGAATAATAGTACTAACAATCAATTTTTTTTCTTTTTTAATTTAGTTGCATGGTGTCAGTTTCAAGAAGAGAGCTCCAAGAGCTGTCAAGGAAATCAAGAAGTTCGCCAAATTACACATGGGTACTGAAGATGTCCGTTTGGCTCCAGAATTGAACCAAGCTATCTGGAAGAGAGGTATCAAGGGTGTTGAATACAGATTGAGATTGAGAATCTCCAGAAAGAGAAACGAAGAAGAAGATGCTAAGAACCCATTATTCTCTTACGTCGAACCAGTCTTCGTTGCTTCTGCCAAGGGTTTACAAACCGTTGTTGTTGAAGAAGAAGCTTAAATAATTCAATAATCTTTCCCTCCCATCATCAATAAAATAAATAAATTTAATTGTATAAATTAGAAAAAATATAAATCATAAAAAATTAATTGTACGGAGCGATCATGTCTGAAAGAATGATTGTGATCAATTACGTAGTTGCTATATATCATTCATCTATATGGAATCTCCTCTGTCTCCCCAAAATTAGAATCTGTATACCTTTTCAAATAAAAGTGATCATCAAACCAATCTAGCAGTTGTGGTAGTGATTTCGCATTCATCATTTCTTTAATTAAATCTTTGGATATATTCATATTTTCTAGCATGCAAAATAAATGATGTTGAATTAATTGGTATGGTAATCCTCCAAATTCAATGGCATAATACCAAAATCTTTCAATGCAACTCCAGGGACATTTATCATATCCTGCAAATAGTGCTGGATTGGCAAGAATGCCTCTTACTGCCATGACACCTTGTACACCTGTATACTCTTGTATTCTCTTTACATCATCTAGGTGGAAACAGTCACCATTGGCAACTACTGGTTTATCGGGATATTTTTCATGAATTCCAGTGGTCAAAAATTTAATGGCATCTAATTTTACTGGTTGTGATGATCTAGTCACTTTAGTTCTTCCATGGATGGTAAGCCAATCTACACCTACGGAGCAAAGATTCAAACATAATTTAAGAGTTCTTTGTAAATCATCATGTATTCTTATCTTGGTTTCCAATCGTAATTTATCACCGTATTTCCTTTTCACTGCATGAACCATATCAATTAATAATTCTTCATTGTAAATTAGGGCACAACCAATACCTTCTCTAACTTGTTCTCTAATGGGGCAACCACAATTTATTCCAATGGCATCCACGTATGGTGCCACCATCTCTACGAATTTTAAAAGATCAGTAACGTTATTGACACCAACTTGTACTACTAATGGTGTATCCTTGTAATTTGTGGAAAAATCAAAGAGTCGAGCATTTGAGTTTCTCACAAATTCTCTCGCTAGAATCATGGGGGAATACACAATGTCAGTGTTATAATCTCTTACTAATTGACGGAATGGTAGTTTAGAGTATCTAACCATGGGGCCTGCTATCGTTGTTGTCTTTCCGTTAAGTAATAGTTGTAATGGATCATTTCGTCTCCTTGGTTCAGGAATGAGGGAATGCGGCAGTTCATCTTGTGTATTCATATTTACTATTTGGTTATCTTCGAATGCGTTGTTGTATTGTATTGTGTTGATGAGTTCAAGATTGATTGAAAATTCAATCAGTTTTCATTTTCACAATGCGGGAACTGACAAAGGTAAAAGTAGCCACACTAGTAAATAAGAACATCAACGACAATACCACATAGCACACAATACATCCAAACAAATAGGCCAACAAACGATGCTTGACCATCAAATATCTTAACCCCTGTATAAACGTTTCTCTTATCTGTACCGCAGACCCGTCATCGTCGTCATCCATCTTGAAAAGCAATTCCACCGCACCTCTCTTCTCCACAGACAATGTCAAATGTTTCGTATCTGGTGGTAAAGAAATGACATCTTCCCAATGGACGGTATTAACCCATTCCCTCTCAAACGCAGCCCTTCTATTCCCATGGGTCTTTGCATCAGAATACAGTTCCCTCTCATATATATCTGCTCCGGGTCTCATGCAAACGACTTGCCATTCCTTCACGTATAGCGGGGTTCCCCTCCCCACATTAGAACTGAGTGATACCGTGAGTGGAGTAGAGGGGAACTCGCCCTGGTGTGTCCTACAGAACAATTGTAACCGTAAATCCATTATGTAATTGACGTGATCGCGGAGCGGGATAGGTTCTGGGATTCCATTGTTGGATAAGATGGGTAATTGAGCAGATTCATGTGGGATTCTCTTGATGGATTGTTTGAATTGAACCAATCCCTTCTCCTGTGTGATTTTTTGGAATTTGGAGAGTGGGAAAGTTTGTGATGCATCGTTTGGGATCAAGTAATGGTAGAAATCATGGAATATGAGACAGGATAGGGGGCCCATGATTATTACGTCTAGGAAGAGGAAGACAAGGATGTAGGTGGTCCATTGAGCCCATTTGAGCGGTTTCGTTACGTTTATCTTCATTGGTGATTGCTTTTGTGTTTTGAAAGTTGCAACTAGTGTAATGTTGTTTTTAATGTATTTATTTATTTAAAGACGCGACGGGGCGAAATGTGTATGTATGTATGAAAGTAATTGAGAGAAAAGTAAGATAGATTAGAATTAATGAGTGGAATGACCCTTATGGTACTTCAACCCGTTCAAGTTCTTGTATCTTTTACCGCAGACTTCGCAGCGGTATGGTTTATTCACGTCCAGATTGTTCCTATAATGATCATTAGGGTATGGTTCCATGGAATGTGGGTCCAATATCGAGAACGTACCATCATCATTGGCGATTAATTTTTCGTTCTGATGGCCGTGCAATTTATGATACTTCAACCCGTTTTGGTTCTTGTAAGCCTTGCCACAGTTGATGACGGGACACTTGAATGGTTTCAGTTCTGTTTCTTGCTCCGTGACGTAGAGGTTTCTTGCCGGGTCTGTTATGAAAGGTTGTTGGTTGTTGTGAGTTGTGTCCTTGGTGGATGGCGAGGGGGACGTAGCGACTGATGAAGCATTGGACAAGATTTGGTACAGTTCATTGTCTGAATGAGTGGTGTAGCTGTTTTTATCGAATATGTTTTCGTATTCGAGTTCTCTTGGGGATGTTGGTTGTAAGAATACGTCATTTGTGGATACTGTATCTACCAAGTTTATATTATTTAGGGAGGACAACACCAAGTTGTTTGAGTCTGTCTTTTGAGGGTTGTCGTAGCTGATGGAAGTTTTCAAGTCCTGCTGTATGACGTTTGGATGCGATGAAGATGAAGAGGTATTATTAATTTTCTGAATGTTATTATTATTAGTTTCCTTGTTAGAAGAAGCGGCGGCGGCGACGGAGGGACGATTATTGGACTGAATATGAGCGTCCTCGTAATGTTTCAACAGATCATGTAGACTGGGCAGGGATCGTCCACAACACGAGTAATCCTTGCAGTATTGTTCTTCGAAATTGGACAAGTAGGGGCAGTATGGTGTTGTTGTTTCCAAGATTGGGTTTGGGTCCTTTGCGGCGTGTGCATCTTCCAAGAGAGGTATGATGTTAGTGTTATTGATGGTCAATGGTGGCTTTCTCGATGGTTTGGCTACTCTTGATATTGGTATGGAGGTTGAATTTGATATTTCATCCTTTAGCCAAGATCCGATTGTGTGGGACCCCCATGCGACACCACCGATCCCTTGGGAGTGGGCAATGGAGTCCCTCCTGTTATTGGAGTTTGGGTGTTTGTTGTCCTTGATGAAGTGGACGGGGAGTGGTTTGGTGGTGGTGGATGTAGCGGCGGCGGCAGAGCTTGATAGCAGACAGTCGGAGACGGGCATTGTAGCAGTGACGGTTTGCATTGTTAACTGGTTTGATGGATGGTTGTTTGGGTAGCGGGGGGGAGGAGGGGTCGAGTGGAGAACGCAGATCAATGGCTTATATATATATGTTATATACCGTATGTATGTATGTAAGCAGATGGATGTACAATGGAGGGATGGTACGAGAGGGAAGTGAAATTTCAAATAGAGTTTGCCGTGCAGAGAATGTCAGCACAAGCGATGAGCTTCGAGACACCCACACACCGCCCGTGCACAGTGATCTGCTGCCCCCATTACCACAGGCCATTATGTCCCCTCCGTGTTTGTGTGAGATAAGCATCTGGCACCCCCACAGCAAGTACCCCTTCACCACCAGCTTCTTGAATCTTGATCTTCTTCTCCAACGAGGAGGATTTACCTCGAGCAAGCGGTTTCCTTCAGGGAATCACTCAATGACCATTCCTTGTCTTTCTTTCTGGGCCCATCAGCCGTCGCAGCGCCAGCGGCTCGTGCCCTTTCTGCCCACCTCCCTTCCTTACGTAACCGCTTACCGCATCGTCTCTTGCCTGCTGATCTGATCTGAAAAATTTTCTACATCTCATCGCATCTATACAGTGTAGCAACAGCACAACAGCAACAAAACAGCACAGCACAGCAACACTCAATGTCCGAAGCTAAGAGACACGCACCGGACTCAGATGACTCCACCCCCAAGAGGTCGCACACCGCCGGCGTGGCCCAAATCAAACCGCAATACATCGTCTCCCTCACCTCCAACGAACCACCCGCATCAGCGTCCTTGGACGAGGAGCCCACCAACGACAGGATCCAGGACTCCATGGGTCCGCAGGGCGGCAAGAGGGGCAAGAACAAGAAGCGCAGGGGACAGAACAAGAACAGGGATAATAGACAGGTGAAGGAGCAGAACCCGTTGTGTCCGCGTCTCGTGTTTGGCGGCGCTAGAGAGGATTGTTCCTTTGGTGATAAGTGTAGGTTCGAGCACGATTTGCAGAATTACTTGCAGGGGAAGGCAACCGAGGTGCAGTGCGATGCCTGGAATAAGACGTGTCCCGTGTTTGATGCCGTTGGGTTTTGTCCCATGGGGTTCAAGTGTAGGTTCTTGTCCGGCCATTTGAAGGATGCGGAATCGTTAGTGGGTGTGCCCGATGAAAAGCAGAAACAATGGCATATGGGCGAGGTTAATGTCATTGGTGGTGATCAGAAACTGGATTTGATTAAGAGAAGATTTCAATTTGCGAAGAGTGATGAAGTCTTGGAGATTATCGATTCCATTCAGCAGGAACATAGAGACGAAATGAAGCCGGAGCAGCAGATCGCTGCCGAAGCTAAAGATGACGTGGAAATCGCTCCACAGGTCGTCCAGAGGGAAAAGGAATTGAAAGAACATAGAGAAAGACAGAAGGAATTGTACCTCAAATACAAAGACACAAGATATTTCGCCCAAGAGAAGAAACCATTGAATTTAAACCGTAAGAAGATTGTTTCCCCCTTGACCACGGTGGGGAACCTACCGTACCGTCGTCTAATGAGGAAACTAGGTGCAGACGTGACTTATTCGGAAATGGCACTAGCAGTACCATTGATCCAGGGGACCAATTCAGAATGGGCATTACCTAAGGCTCACTCCACAGAAGTTCCAGGATACGGTGTACAGATTGCATGTTCCAAACCATGGCAAGCTGCCAAGGCTACAGAGGCATTAGCCGCCAACTTGGACAATTCCAATATCAGTGAAATTAATTTGAATTCAGGATGCCCCATTGATCTCTTGTATAGACAAGGTTCAGGGTCTGCACTCTTGGATAATCCAGCAAGAATGATCCGTTGTTTAAACGCAATGAATTATGTTTCGAATGACATACCGATCACAGTGAAAATTAGAACGGGGACCAAAGATGGACACCCGATTGCCGAAGGGTTAATGAAACGTTTAGTCTATGAGACGGATATTTCTGCAGTGACTTTGCATGGTAGGTCAAGACAACAACGATACACGAAATCCGCGGATTGGGATTATATTTCCAAAGTGGCAAACACTTTAAGAGAATCCGAATTGGAATACTCCAATTCAGAACAATTTAAGGATACTCGTGAATCATCACACAGAATCCAATTTGTCGGTAATGGTGATGTCAATAATTGGGAAGATTGGTACCGTCATCTTGAAGGCAATTCCAATATTGATAGTATCATGGTGGCAAGAGGTTGTTTAATTAAGCCATGGATGTTTGAAGAAGTGGAAGCACAACAATATTTGGATAAATCTAGTGTGGAAAGATTAGATATCTTGAAAGATTATGCACAATTTGCCATGGAACATTGGGGGACAGATATGTATGGTATTGCTCAAAGTCGTAGATATTTCTGTGAATTCATGTCTTTCTTCCATAGATACGTCCCCATGGGTATTTGTGAAAGGTATCCTGTTTATTTGAATGAAAGACCACCACACTGGGTTGGTAGAGACGATATGGAAACATTAATGGGTAGTACTGATGTTAATGATTGGATTAAATTGAGTGAATTGTTTTTCGGTAAGACGGAGGAGAATTTCGTGTTTATGCCCAAGCATAAGAGTAATTCATATTCTGTAAATAATTGATTCATTATTGTAAATTATATTTATATAGAAAGAAAATTTCTGTCTTGCAAAACTAGAAGACTGTTATTTTCCCGCCCGTACATCCTCAAGACACCCAGACACAAGCGCGACAAGGTACTCAAATTAATTACAAAAAAATGTAATTTTTTGAAATAAAATGGGGAAAAAACACGAGGGGCGAAATCTTAAGGTAATATAGGCAACCGGCACTTGTTCTCAAAAGAAACAAGATCTCGCCTGCAAATACAAGGATGACTCAAAGGGAACTGGATCAAGAAATTATATTTGTTAATTAGAAATGATACTCTAGGAAAGGTTTTAAACGTTACTTAACTGGCTGCCAAGAGAGAAGCTGTCTTACGAACAAAAAGATCGATGTTCTGGGCGGAAGAGAAAAAAGGGAAGCGGCCCCCTCAAAAAAGAAACGTGCAGCCGGCCGTGCAATTGTTATAAGAGCAGTTCTTTTCGGCGCCAGTGGCAACGCTCTTAATGGACACAAACCACTACTAATTGACCGGACTGTATATATCTCTAGATGTGTATATCATATTATGCAGCAGTAGGAAGGATCCCTGCTCACAGGACACGATCCTCACTCACTACGTAATGTTGGCGTTGTGCGGGTCACGCTTGGCGTTGTTGTTGTCGCGACTCGCGAAGCAAGAAAAAACACCAGCGAATGGCCGTGCGCGCGGATACGGAGACGAAACAGTCAAAGTATTTAAGCAATGACCGTTTCCATCTGACACCGAGCTGCGAAAAACCGTCTGTCGTTTTCTCCCTTTCGCTTTTTTTCGCAACTTCTCATCCCACCCGACGGCAACTTTGCACACACCCCTTTTCTGTATATACTCATTCCTTCGTACTTCGCGATGCTAATGAACCAAGAAGATACATCCGTCATGGACCTCGGCGGCAACGACAACACTTCAAGTTTGCCACCGCAACACAACGAACATGAACAACGACCTCTGTCTGCATCCATGTCCCTAGAGAAGGATGCCATCGTTCCTCGTTCCCCCGTCTCAGAGCCTCTGGAGGACCCAAATAACAGTAGCAATAATATCGACTCCTTGGAGAATGCTACCTCTCTCAAGAGAACCATAGATGAAGTCGAGGGCAACCTGGAGACACACGAGCCAACTCCTCAACCTACAGCAACACCTGTCGCTGCTGTCCTGGAGGAAAACGAAGCCAAGAAACCAAAATTGGAAGAACAACAGCCTGCAGTAGTCGAACCTCCTAAGGTCCCTGCTCCTGCACCACCACAAGAACCAGATATGAACAATCTACCGGCTGACCCAATCCCCAAACATCAACAGAAACATGCACTAATGGCCATCAAAGCGGTAAAACGTTTAAAAGATGCAAGACCTTTCTTACAACCGGTCGATATCGTCGCTTTAAACATTCCATTATATTACAATTACGTAAAGAGACCCATGGATCTTTCCACCATTGAAAAAAAATTGAATGTTAATGCTTACGCTACCCCGGAACAAATAACTGAAGATTTTAATTTGATGGTAAGTAATAGTATCGCCTTTAATGGGCCTACCGCAGTTATTTCACAAATGGCTAGAAATATTCAAGCCGCTTTTGAAAAACATATGCTAAATATGCCTGCAAGAGACGCCCCCATGCCACCTCCAACAAAGAAAAACTCACGGAAGGGTAAATCGGGCGCCAATGCAGATTCAGATACTCCAATTGTGATAAGACGTGCGCAAACACATAATGGGAGACCGAAGAGAGAAATTCATCCACCTAAATCCAAGGATATTTACCCTTATGAAAATA
Source organism: Naumovozyma castellii (assembly GCF_000237345.1). Taxonomy (NCBI): domain Eukaryota; kingdom Fungi; phylum Ascomycota; class Saccharomycetes; order Saccharomycetales; family Saccharomycetaceae; genus Naumovozyma; species Naumovozyma castellii. The sequence continues at coordinate 282,154 of NC_016500.1, read as the reverse complement.
AGAGACCAAAATCTAAAAGATTGCAATTGGCTATGAAATTTTGTCAATCTGTCATTAAGGAATTGACAAACAAGAAATACGCATCTTTTAATTACCCATTCTTGGAACCAGTCGATCCTGTCGCATTAAATTTACCCACTTATTTCGATTACGTTAAGGAACCTATGGATTTAGGTACCGTTGCAACCAAATTGAGTAATTGGGAATATCAATCCATGGATGATTTTAAGAAGGATGTAGATTTGGTCTTCAAGAATTGTTATGCATTTAACCCAGATGGAACCATCGTTAACATGATGGGTCATCGTCTGGAGGAAGTCTTTGTCTCCAAATGGGCAGATAGACCAAATATTGATGAAATGCCCGATTCAGAAGATGAAGATACAGGGTATGGATCATATGATGACGATGAAGAAGATTTTGAAGATGATGAAATTGATGAAACAATGATCACCAACCCAGCAATTCAATATTTGGAGGAACAATTAGCCAGAATGAAAGTAGAATTACAACAGTTGAAAAATCAAGAACTGGAAAGAATTAGAAAGGATAGAAGAATTGTTCGTGGTGCTAAGAAACATCGTAATAAGAGATCAAAGAAGAAAAATGGTAAGAAAGACAAGAAGGGAAGATTGGAAACAGTGGTCACTTATAATATGAAGAAAGTAATAATGGAAAATATTGGTGCCTTACCACCTGCCAAATATGAAAGAGCTTGTGATATTATAAGTAAATCCATGCCACACCTATCAAATGATGAAGAAGTGGATTTGGATACTTTGGATAATGAAACAATCCTAACATTATACAACACATTCTTTAGAGAATTCCCAATTTCTTCTCCGGTGAATTATGTCTCTCCAACTGGCTCCAATGAAGCACTATCTCCTACATCAACCACTGGTAAGAAGAGAAGATCAAAGGCTTTAAGCCAGGAAGAACAGAATAGAAAAATTGAAAAGATCAAAAGTAAACTCGCCATCCTTGACCATGCATCTCCACTAAGTCAAAATGGTTCTCCTACCACTCCTGGATACAATAGAAATCTAGGTGCTTACTCCTCTTCCTCATCAGATGATGATGTTAGTAGTGAAAGTGAAGAAGAATGAGTGATTTTCTTTTTTTGAATACATTTTAATGAATTTGTTTTTTTTTGGGGGGTAATAATAATAATAATAATAATAATAATAGTACTAATAGTAATAATTTTTTTTTCGTTTTCAGATCATTGAAGACACTAGTGGGAGTGAGATAACAGCGTAAATATAATCCAATCCCCGCTACGAAGGAAGGTACTAAACTGCATAATTTTGTAACATTAAAACTATAAAGAAATAAATAATATAAAATATAGAATAGTAAAAAAAAAAAAATAGAAAATATGACAACAAATTCGTATTGTAAATAGTAAATATTTCCTTACCCAGACTTTTCCCGAAGTTATAGAAATTGAAATTGTCTATATAGAACTAGCTGCAATCTATCTTCCACACAGAATGGAAACTAAGTAAGGAAAAGAGTAACTTACCCTTGTAATGTCGAGCTCGTTCAGCAAAAGTTCAATTGAAGAACTCTATCAAAGTTTACGTGAAATTACAAATGATAACGACCTTGAATTATTTGAAGATCGTATCACTAAATTAGATGTCGAAAACAACAATACCACTTCATCACAGGTCAACGAAACCATCAAGGAGAAATTCCTCACTCCATCAAATGTACTCTCCTGGGGGTTACTCGATATCGTTCAAAAAGTCCCACAGATGAATTTCTTGGATGACCCGACTTCAGACAATAAGGATGCAGATTCATATGATTATAAACAATTCTTGAAGATTCCTGAACCCATTAGCAGAACTGCCTATTATTTCAAAAGAACAGGAATAGAAGGACGTATCAGTGGCGCTAAGGAGGAAGTATCGCTGAAGGAGATAGCAAATGCAAATGCATCAAATTCATTATCCATCACGAGAGGTTTGAATCATCATGGGAATACTATTAGAGGGTCCACTTTCCAATTACCGTTTACTCCCGGTGGGATTGATATGGAAGCTGTGACAGATTCATTCAAAGATGGGGTCTCATCGATGAGTAATGCGACAAAGCTATTACATAAGGATGAACAAGGGTTGTTTGATATTCCCCTGGGATTTAATAGAGGTATCATTCCTAAGGGTACCACATCACCTTCTAATTCTGAAGAAGTGGATGATGTGCAACAATTGAATAAGATCGATAACGAAGTGGATGTCGAAAGAGAATTGGAAGATGATAGAAGGAGAATGGAGGAAGAAACACAAACTCTGTTATCAGAAACAATCCTCAATGATAACTGTACAACTACTTCTAAGAATGATAATTTGACCGCCGAAATAGATAATCTCCTACCGTTAGGTATTGATTTTGGGAGATCTGTAAGTAAGGCGAAGAATCTTCTCAAGAAGAAAGAATGGGCACACATGGTTGATTTAAATCACAAATTGGAGCATTTCAGTGAGCTGGTACCAAATCCAGCAAGAGAATGGCCATTTGAATTAGACACATTCCAAAAACAAGCCGTTTACCATTTAGAACAAGGTGATTCTGTATTCGTTGCAGCCCATACCTCAGCAGGTAAAACTGTGGTGGCAGAATATGCCATTGCCATGTCAAAAAGAAACATGACCAAAACGATCTATACATCTCCAATTAAAGCGTTATCTAATCAAAAATTCAGAGATTTTAAAGAAACTTTTGAAGATGTTGACATTGGTTTAATTACAGGTGATGTACAAATTAATCCAGAGGCAAACTGTTTAATTATGACTACAGAAATTCTAAGATCGATGTTATATCGTGGTGCTGATTTAATTAGAGATGTTGAATTTGTCATTTTCGATGAAGTTCATTATGTTAATGATCAGGATCGTGGTGTTGTATGGGAAGAAGTCATTATTATGCTTCCACAACATGTAAAGTTTATTTTATTATCTGCCACTGTGCCAAATACATATGAATTTGCCAACTGGATTGGAAGAACAAAACAGAAGAATATATATGTTATTTCCACCCCAAAAAGACCAGTACCATTAGAAATTAATATTTGGGCAAATAAACAACTAATCCCAGTGATTAACCCTCAAAGAGAATTCCTCGATGCAAATTTCAAAAAGCATAAGGATCTGTTGTCGGGGAAACCAGCTGAAAAGACTTCAGGCGACAAAGGAAAAGATGATAAAAGAGGTAGCCGAGGCGGAAGAGGGGGCCAAAGAGGTGGGTCTGGCCGTGGAGGTAACCAAAGAGGTGGGTCTGGTCGTGGGGGTAATCAAAGAGGTGGATCTGGTCGTGGTGGGTCTAGAGGCGCAGGTGCCATTGGCTCTAATAAACGTCAATTCTTTATGAGAAGTGGGCCCGGTAAAAAAACCTGGCCTGAGTTAGTAAACTTCTTGAAAGGAAAAGATTTACTACCAATGGTTGTGTTTGTCTTTAGTAAGAAAAGATGTGAGGAATATGCAGACTGGTTAGAAGGTATTAACTTTTGTAACGCCAAAGAAAAATCTCAAATTCATATGTTTATTGAGAATTCTATTACACGTTTAAAGAAGGAAGATCGTGAACTTCCTCAAATTATGAAAATTAGAAATCTGCTTGAGAGGGGTATCGCAGTGCATCATGGTGGGTTGCTACCGATCGTTAAAGAACTTATCGAAATTCTTTTCTCTAAGGGATTCATCAAGGTGTTATTCGCCACCGAAACATTTGCCATGGGTCTTAATTTGCCTACTAGAACAGTAGTCTTCAGTGAAATCCAGAAACACGACGGGTCTGGTTTAAGAGACTTAACACCCGGTGAGTTCACACAAATGGCAGGTAGAGCCGGTCGTAGAGGGTTAGATAAGACGGGTACAGTTATCATCATGGCATACAAAGAGCCATTAGCAGCAACATCGTTTAAGGAGGTCACATTAGGTGTCCCAACAAAACTGGAGTCACAATTCAGATTAACATATAACATGATCTTGAACTTATTAAGGATTGAAGCATTGAAAGTGGAGGAAATGATCAAGTATTCATTTAGTGAAAACACCAAACAAACTTTGAAACCGGAGCATGAAAAGAAAATTAAGGAACTAACTGAACAGTTGAACACAATTGAGTCATTCAACTGTGATACATGTAATGTTGACATTGAGAAGCTCTTAGATGCCACAATAAGGTTTAGGGAATGTACATCAAATATGATGACTGAATTGGCAAAATCTGACGTTATTTTCCGTGTTCTTAGAGTTGGAAGATTGATACTTTTCAGAGATGATAACGATTGTTTGAAATTAGGTTTTGTTTTCAGAAATAATGTTAAGGATGCTAATTGTGTTGTTATGGTGATATCTGAACCAAATACTCTAGCTGGAGGAGAACCAAACCACTTACCATACTTAGGAGATCAAGTATCCTTCACCATGAGTAATTTCACTAAATTCAAAAGTGTTCCATATTCAATGGAACATGTGCTGTTTAGCTCGATTGAACTGGTTTCACAATATACACTGCGAGTAAATTTTACCGATCTGATGAAGCAGGATGCTGAGGCAATCGCTACTTTTGAGAATGAGGTAAAAATGATTATAAACGTATCGAGAAAATTGAAGGAAAGTACATCTGAAAGGAAGGGAAGTTTGAAAGCTCATCAAAGTGCATTGGAAAGAGAAAATATCAAAAAAGAGATAGTTTCCTTAAAGTCTTCATTCTGTCCACATTTACCAGAACACTTCGTGCCTGTATTCAAGAAACATTTAATTAATAGAGAAATAAAGGACATTTCCCACTTGATGTCTGACCAAAACTTGAATTTATTGCCTGACTATGAGCGTAAATTGGATGTCTTGAAAGCAGCAGGTTTTATTGATCAAAGTCATAATGTTATGTTAAAGGGTAGAGTAGCGTGTGAGATTAACTCAGGTTATGAATTGGTTCTTACCGAGTTAATTTTAGATAATTTCCTTGGTGATTTCGAACCTGAAGAAATCGTAGCATTATTGTCGGTGTTCGTTTACGAAGGTCGTACAAGAGAGGAAGAGGCACCTGTTGTAACACCTAGACTAGCGAAGGGGAAAGCTAGAATTCAAGAAATTTATCGTAAGATGTTGTCCTTATATGAAGAACATCAAGTTCCATTGATTCAAGAAGAAGCTGAATTTTTGGATAAGAAGAGATTTGCATTGATGAATGTTGTTTATGAATGGGCTCGTGGATTATCCTTCAAAGAAATTATGGATATCAGTCCGGAAGCTGAAGGTACCGTTGTGAGAGTTATTACAAGATTAGATGAAATCTGTCGTGAAGTGAAAACAGCATCTATTATCATTGGGAATTCAACATTGCATATGAAGATGGGTAGAGCACAAGAGTTGATTAAGAGAGATATTGTATTTGCAGCAAGTTTATACCTATAGAACATCTCAACTTTATATCCTTGTAATATTTACGAAATACTATTTTCATTCAAATTCTAAAACCATTTCCTTTTTTCCATTGTTGAAGGCGCTTAAATAATTTTCTATGAAATTTTCACTGACTCGAGAAGATTTTGTTATTTGGCAAAATGGCATGTCATCGCTGGCATCGATAAACGAAGGCATCAACAATCATATCCCTAATCCCATATGCCACCAAAGTCTAGTTCTACCAAGAAGGGAACTTCAGCAGGCTCTAGTTCTGAAGTCGCAAAGAAACCCAAGTTCAAATTGCCCACAGAATTTATTGCAAGGCCGACTTCTATAAGTGATGATAATAAAGATACGTGTGTTGCAATTATTCATCCAAATGTTTTGAAGGAACTTGAGATAACGTCTGGTTCTATGTGTATCTTATCAAAATTGGGATCAAATGGTTTTGTTGTGATAGCCAAGGCAAGTAAAGAAGACGTTCATCCGGTCAATGTTATTTCGATTACTTCTACTATGAGATCTGTGAGCAACATCATCCTTGGTGATCGTTTAGAAATTAGAAAGATTCAATCACAGCCAGTTTATGCAGATTCTGTCACTATAGGTTCCCTCCAAGGTACTGAAATCTCAGATTCTTCAAAGAAAGCAATCGATAAACTATTAGATGCTTCTGGTCTAATTATGCCAGGAATGATATTTCATGGTTTTCCAATCACAGAAACTGAAACTCTTGATTTGGTGGTGGTAGAACTTAATGATACTGATCTTCCCGATATTACGAAGATGACGCTAAACGAAAATGAAGAAAGTTTAACCTATCTATCACCTGCTGCCTTATTTCGTAAAGGCTCTACTATAGTGAAATTCAGTACCAGTAAGCGTGCAAGTTCTAAATACAACTTACCTCAACCATTGACGTATGATTCAGTAGGTGGGTTACATAAAGAAGTGGATCTTTTAAAGACTACGATTAGTCTACCATTGCATCAACCAACTCTATTTAGTGATTTTGGAGTATCACCTCCTAGAGGGATTCTTCTACATGGACCACCAGGAACAGGGAAAACAATGCTACTAAGATGTGTTGCAAATACAGCGAATGCTCATGTCTTGACAATTAATGGTCCATCTATTGTGTCTAAGTACTTGGGTGAAACTGAGTCTGCATTAAGAGATATATTTAATGAAGCCAAGAAGTATCAACCATCCATAATTTTCATTGATGAAATTGATTCCATAGCACCTAATAGAGCGAATGATGACTCTGGTGAAGTTGAAAGTAGAGTTGTGGCGACTTTGTTAACTTTGATGGATGGCATGGGTTCAGCTGGAAGATTGGTCGTGATTGCTGCTACTAATAGACCCAATTCAGTGGATCCAGCTCTTAGAAGACCGGGTAGATTTGATCAAGAGGTTGAAATTGGTATTCCTGATGTTGACGCCAGATTAGATATATTAATGAAACAATTCTCCCAAATGTCATCAGAGCGTCATACATTGACGGAAGAGGATATAAAAACTATTTCCTCCAAAACACACGGTTATGTAGGTGCTGATCTTTCTTCTCTTTGTAGGGAGTCTGTCATGAAGACAATCCAACGTGGTTTAAATTCATCCAAAACTATAGATAGTTCAGTATTACAAGTGACTATGAATGATGTAGAAAATGCAATGATTGATATTAGACCGAGTGCCATGAGAGAAATTTTCCTAGAGATGCCCAAAGTTTACTGGTCTGATATTGGTGGCCAAGAAGAACTGAAGCGCAAGATGAAGGAAATGATTCAGTTGCCGTTGGAGGCGTCCGAGACCTTTGCCAGGTTGGGAGTTACAGCTCCCAAGGGTGTTTTATTATATGGTCCACCAGGCTGTTCAAAAACGTTAACCGCGAAAGCTCTAGCAACTGAATCTGGAATTAATTTCTTAGCTGTTAAAGGACCTGAAATATTTAATAAATATGTTGGTGAATCAGAACGTGCAATTAGAGAGATTTTCCGTAAAGCTCGTGCGGCTTCCCCAAGTATTATATTCTTTGATGAAATAGATGCACTATCACCAGATAGGGATGGTGGTTCCTCAAGTTCCGCAGCAAGTCATGTCCTTACCTCTCTCTTGAATGAAATCGATGGTGTGGAAGAACTGAATGGAGTCGTTATAGTGGCAGCCACAAATAGGCCCGATGAGATAGATCCGGCATTGTTGAGACCAGGTAGATTGGATAGACATATCTATGTGGCACCACCTGATTATGAAGCAAGATTACAAATATTAAGAAAATGTACCAAGAAGTTCCAAATTGACGAATCCACAATTAACTTGGAAGATTTATCTCGTAGGACAGATGGTTGTTCTGGTGCTGAAGTGGTTCTTCTTTGTCAAGAAGCTGGTCTGGCGGCAATAATGGAAGATCTTGATGCATCCAAAGTGGAAGCTTCTCACTTTGAAAGGGCTTTACAAGGTATTTCAAGAGGTATTACCCCCGAAATGCTTGCATACTATCAGGATTTTGCTTCGAGAAGTGGAATATCAAGATAGAAAATCTGTATATTCATTATTGCTTATTTAGATAGATAATTATAGACATATCGCCTAGTGCTTACTTCTTCACACAACGAGGTTATCTTCAGTCTTTCTTCGCGAAAGTGTTGATGCGGAAAATTTCAAAGAATATTATTGATAATAATAATAGGGAAAGCCACCTCTGACCTCAGGCAGAAATAAAAAAAGCCCATAAGAATGGACAGTAATTGGAACACGAGGAAATTCATTCGGTTAAATAGAGATAGTCTTTGTCAGATCCTCAATCTCGTGTCAGGAGATGATCAGATTTTGGTTATTCAGCCAAATGTTTTGTCACTTTTAAATAAATTGATAAGTTTTACTCAGCTTACAGAAACCACATCTGTTAGAAAGATAGTGATACTGGATGATCAATTACAAGACGACTTAGCCAATATAACAGCCACCCTCCCTGATATTAAAGTTGTTTTCCTAATAGATGTTAGGTTGGATATAGTGATACCGTCCCAATTAGCAGCTGTTGCAAAGCTTAACCAAAATAGGGAATTAAACGTCATATATTGCACATTCACAACGCAGAGATCGAATAGATTAAACACACCAGAAGAAAATGGGATTCCTCACTTTATTAAAAGTCAATTAAGTGCTTCCTATGATGGAGTAGTTAAACTATATGGATGGGATATCCTTCCGATACCTGAATTAGGAGATAACGTCTTATTATCACATCTTTTATATAATGGTGAAGGAGATAATATGTACTTTCCAAGAACTGCATCAATGGAATCAGCAATGAGAAGTATACTGGTTGATAATATGGTGAATTGTTTGCAATCATTATTCAGGCAAACACGTACCACGGTCACAAATGTTGCTGCCATGGGGAGGGAATCCAAAAAATTTCTTAATCTATTACGTGAGAGAATTAGCCTTGATGATGATGATGATGAAGAATTATTTATTAAGGATACATTATATGGTAATAAATATCAACGTGATTTTAAAACGGATTTGATTGTTATTGAAAGGGATATGGACCCTATCACGCCTCTATTGACTCAATTAACCTATGCTGGGATTCTTGACGATTTATACGAATTTGCTGATGATGGTAAGTTGAAAGGCAAAAATAATGTTGAATTAGATTATAGGAAAGATGAGATATGGGAAGAATTGAAATTTCTTAATTTTGGTGCTATTGGACCTCAATTGAATAGAAGGGCCAAAGATTTACAGAATAAGTATGAATCTAGACATTCTGCTGATAGTGTTGGCGAGATCAAACAGTTTGTAGATTCCTTAGGGACACTACAAGAACGACAGAAACTTTTGAAGGCGCATACCACATTGTCCACCGATGTATTGAATCAAGTTGAAACTGATGAGAGCTTGCAATTTAATTCCATCTTGGAGCTAGAACAAGATTTCTTGCTTCATAATCTTGATAATAGAACAAGTTGCGAGAGTATATTGGAAATGATTTATGAAGGTGATACTGACTCCACGAGGATACTGAGATTGATATGTCTGATGTCAATTGTAAGGATTTCTATAAGGGACAAAGATTTTGAGAACTTTAAAAAGGAGTTAATTGATACATTTGGTATTGAAATATTATTCCAGCTAGAACGATTGACCCAGGCGGGACTTTTTACAAGCAAATCATTATTAGACAGTAAGCAATACAATTCCAAGTTGTTGAAAGAATACCGCTACATTTCCAAATGGTTAGATACATTACCTAACACTGATGATCAAATACCAACTGCTGTTGGTCCTCATTTGGATCCTTCTAATCCAAAGGAGCCAACATTTGCGTACTGTGGTGTAGTTCCTCTTACAACGCGGTATATTCAAATGCTATACGATAGGAGTGTTTTGAGTCAGAATTATTCTTCCCAGCAACCGTTCATAATCTCTAGGAATCCTAATCTATTGGGAACGCATGAACTTCTAGAACAAATATACGGAAATTCAGATATATTTGAGTCTGGGACATGGATACCTGAATCAAGGAAGAAGCCAAGTAACGGGTCGAAACAGAAGACAAATATTTCTGGTAAGGAACAGAACGATATAGCAATTATTGTATTTCTTGGCGGGATTACCATGGGTGAAATCGCTACTTTGAAGCACTTACAGAATCAACTAAGGGAGAAGAAGATATATAAGCGATTTATTATTGTGAGTGATGGGTTGACCAATGGGGCTAGGATGATAGGAACGAGCAGTTTCAAACGTAGCTAATTAAGTTAGAGTAAAAATTATAGATAGAATAAAACAATTTGTGGCGCCGTATTATCGCTGTGCACGACGTCCTATGAAATTGCCGGAATTTTTGTCGGCGTTAACAATAGTAATAATATATGATTAACAAATCTTAGATGATAATAGAAATCCCTTAAAGCTTCTCGAATTAATATTTAATCAATTGTATTGTTAAGGAAGACTTATAATACAAAACGTAACAACTACCACAACTACCATAGTCAAATATGTTTAGACAACAAGCCATTAAACTTTCCACAAGGAGAGCCCTATTCTCCACATCTTCCAAGAATATGGTTCATTTCAAGGATGGTGTTTACAATAATCTTCCATTCAAGGTGGTAAATAGAAAGATACCTTATGGTGTGGTTCATTTTGGATTCTTTGGTGTTGGTTTATTGGTTCCATTTATTATTACCTGGGCTCAATTAAAGAAATCCGGGTCATTATGAAATGAGCTCGTTTCATTTATTTATTTGATTAATTATCACGACTACAATTATTATTAAGATTCATATATTAGAGGTTGGGTATTCCTAAATAGATTTTAAAAAGACTCAAAAAAAATAAAATATATTCATGCTTTCAAGACAAATTCTTAAAGATGTAAGGTACATAGATACGTAGGATATCAAAAAATCATCTTATCCTCCTAAACTTGTCGTTACTACCCTTGGCTATTCGATTAGTAGAAGAAGAAGATGAGTTCTTTGAATTAATAGTGAGTATTTGTTGTGACGAGGAACGTCGTCTCATTGATAATGGAGCATTATCGTGAATCTGCTTTAATTCACTGCCAATATTCCTAGCTGAAATACCCTCACTACTTCTCATGTGAGTCAAAATCCCTTGGCTATTTGATATTGTTCTTGTTGGATTAGAACTTATTGTGTTGTTTCTCCTGACGATTCGTAATTTCTCTAAAGCGTTTGGGAATTGAGCCCTACTTGTGTTATTCATTCCCGTATTATTATTGTTAATATTATTAATAATATTATCATTGTTGCCATTTGTTTTTGAATACGAATTAGGGACTAGCTTCGAAGATGGGATGTTTGATGAAATTGAGGAAGGTCCGGGGGATAAATGAGCAGAAGAAGATGGAGATGACAACGAATGAATAATTTCACTAATATTTGAATTGACTGAATTTGTAGTAGGAGAATAGCCCTGACGATTTAATTGAGTAGATTCCGCTGCAATGGTAATAGAAGTATGATTATTATTATTATTACTTGGAAGTATTTGAGACTGTTTTTTACGTTGTCCTCTTGCATTGGCTTTGTTATTTACCTTAGTTTTGGAATTCCATAGGGATGATGTTTTCTTCAATTTATTAAGAAAAGATGCTTCTTCAATAGCTTCCAAACTGTGTTCCTCATCATCATCCAAAGTTAGATCCACTGTTGGTGGCGGTGGATGTTTCCCCATTAGCGAGGATGATGTAGAAAGAGATCTTGAGCTTTGTTGAAATTCCAGTCTAGTGATATTTTGCCTCTTGATAATATTTTCCAATTCTTTGATCTTATTCTTGTAAGTTGTAATGGCGTCCAGCTCCTGTTTTGCCTGGTACAGAAGTTGTTGTTGTCTTGCACATTTTTCCCTAAGTTTAACACAGTGAGATTGATAATATTTACATTGGTTTATCCATCCATTCATTTGGAATTGGGACACGTTATACAGTTGTTCTAACACTTGTGGCATTGGTTCAAAGAAAATCCTGACATCATTGGGAAGAGGTTTGGAGTCTGTGAGAAGAATAATGGATATATCATTTGTTTGACAAATGGGACATACCTTAGAAGGCAGTACATGTTGAGAACAAAGAATGTGTGCACATGAGGTAAGACTTAATGGATCTCCTAAAGTGGATCTTCGATGACAGACACCACAGTAAACAAAAGTTTGATTAAATATTCCTGAGCTTTCAGACATTGGAGGAGACACTTTTGGCTTAATTGTTTGTTGGTGTCTGTTGATTGTTGTTCTTCTGTTTCTCTTTTACAATTCTTTAATATTTAAATTAGCCGCCCAGCTCGAGTTTTGTTACCGGGTAATACCAGATATGGAAGATAATCAATGAATATTATGTTAAGTTATAGTAAAGTAAATTATTTACAGGTGATGAAGAATGATGATGTTTACTTCTTCATTTGTGTTCCTTCTCCAACTCCCTTTGTAAACCTCTAACACATTTGTGGAATGTCTTTAATTCATCTTCATCGGCACCACCACATGCAAACCAACGGATCTTTAAGCTTGGGTCTACTAGAAACAAATAACCGGTGAAAACATTGCTCACTTTTAATTGTTCTCTAATCGTAAAGGGCCATTGACTCCTCTCACATACAAAATATTTTGCCTGCTCATCGGAATTAGAAACCAGTTTTCTCAATCTTGTAGAATAAATCCATCCAAATAATAAAGACTTCAATTTATTTTCTATCCAATCCACGTTTATAACTTGTACCTCCTTTTCTTTTTCTTCGGAGACCTTTAATGTATATTGATCAACCAATTGTTGGCCAACTTTATTAGCAAACATTTTCACAATGGTTATCTTGCCCCTCATGGATTCCTCCATGGTCACTTTCTTACCATCCAGCAACCTTTTCCCAACCAAATGGGGAAAATACAAAGCCTTTTCACTTCTCCAAAATGATTCAGGTGATTTCAAAAGTTTCCCTTTAGACATTCTAAAATTGAACATCTCATGTACTCCAGCTTGATTCAATTCGTGAGAAAGCTCTCTGACACGATCTGATGTTCTTTCGACGTCAAACATATCCATGAATGAATTACCATGACGGTATTTCCTCAAGTTTGCATTGGGAGGTTGGGGCAATCCGATTGGTCTTATCAATTTGGGGATGGGGGCATTCGGGTCAAATTTGTTGGTAGGTTTAAGAGACTCCGTTATGGGGGTCGTAAGACGACTTATTATTCCTCTTTGGGTTGCAGTTGTGGACACGTAGCGTTTTAACATCATAATGTGGTGTCTGAATGGTTGATCTGTGGTGAATGGTTTTTCGTAGTGTTCGTTTTTTCAATTTTAAATTAAAATATAAATTCGCAAGACAGGTACTATTCGTTAAAATGGAAAACAAAGTGATTAAACAGGTGTTTATGTAGCAAAAGAGTACCTACTTTAGTATGAAGTGAAAATGTTAACTATATGTTTTTTATTTATTTTTTTTCTAATAAAATCTAAAATTTAAGTTTAGAAGAGATTTAGTTTAAGTAATAAAAATGATAATATTATTATAAATAATTATTTGAGATATTTCTTTTTCTTTCAAAAATGTCTCAGTCAACTCCATTCCTTTACATTTTTATAATAGATACATATAAAAGTGATTGTATACAAAGGCCCATTGATTTAGAAATTTTTTCGGTAGGCATGAATATTTCAAACTCACCTGCCAAACGAAGCCCCTCCTTCCATTTCCAAGCAAATATTGAATGTATTATCTACTGCAGTTTTATTTTTAGGATTAGTATGGAAGGAACTACATGTCAGCGTCAGTGCCATTAAAATATAGATTAATATAAGAATTAGTGGCCATGACGAGTTATGCCATCCAAGTTAAGGCAAGTATGACATTTAGGCTACATATATGATTCACACTAAAAACAAGTACATTTCCTTGCCCAAGTATGTAAACAATGATTTGTTGATAATAAACTGCTCTGTTAATTGAGGTGAAGAGTCAGTATCATTGCGCTTATTATAGTTTCACGAAATTTATAAACGTGAAATTTAGACACATATAAGCAGGAGTCATCATATTAAAAATCACACAAGAAAGGCAACCAGCCCAAAAGAAATGGGACCTAAGATAACAATTCTACCAGCACCGCCGTTGAACGGTCAATTCTACTCTTCTCACGATGAAATAAATGGTACTGTGCACCTCTCCATCTCCAAATCCCTCCCTATTAAAAACATCACTGTGCTTCTGCGTGGATTTGCTGAAACCATGACGAAATTTGACCAGGAGTACCTCATGTCTCCCTCTTTGCAAGAGCATCGGTCCTACCATACTTTGCTGGACATGGAAACCCGTGTTTTCCCACCTGATAACGTTTGGGATGCACTGGAGGGATCGTCTAAGCCTTTCAAAGTGAAACCGGGGGAATACGATTATCAATTCAAGTTTGATAAGTTCCCCCGAAGGCCAAAATGTCTGGCCAACCATAGGGTCACGGACACTGTATTTGTCAAGAGGAGAGAAAACTATCTGCCGCCCAGTTTCAATAATAAATGGAAAGAGTTCAATAAGATTGATAATTTAGATTTGTATTTCTACTCTTTGGGGAAAATCATTTACAACTTGCAAGTGAGAATTGAATTAGGGAAGTCAATGAATTGGTATAAGCCATTTGATAAGTTCTTGAGAGAGTATTCAATCATTGAATTTATCCCTGATTCCAAATTATTAGAACAAGGTTTGAATGGATCTCCAACTTCTTCAGCGTTGCCACAAGGTGCTGAGGAGATGACAATGGCAATGTACCCAGAGGATATTAAGAGGCCGCCATTGGATCTGAGATCCATGGAGACCGAGTTGAATACTGTTGATACTGACCCTTCCAGTGCAAATGGAACATTTAGCAGAGATACCATGATTGATAGATTGGGGATACGATCAGCGGTCCCTGCGACGATGACAATGGGGAATGAGCACATATATAAATCGAGATACAAGATTGGATTGCCCGATGGAGATAGTAATCTGTGGTTGGAGATTCGTAGTCGAGATAACGCCATCAAGCAAACATACCGAATGGACCCCATGTTTCAAGAGGGCAGTGGCCGTTTCGATCAAGTGTTTTTGATGCTTTCGTGTTCCAGTGATAACGTACGGGAGACATTATCCATGGTTATGAAGAATGTGGCAGCGAAGAAATTACAATTGAATTTACTGGAGACTGTTACGTTTTTGTCACAAGGTGTGGGTAATGAGAACTTCTCATCGTTACGATTGGCAGCTTTAGGATTGGAAGCGGACGTGGAAGGTGCTGATGATGTGTTTGATGGTGGTGAATTTGAGTATGTATCTCGAGGAAGTAAACATTCAGCTGGCCCGATGTATTATAAGTTCCAATGTGAATTGAAGTTGAAGAAAATCCCTGCGTTACAATATTTGTATTTCAACCAGGAGGATTACAGACATCGTGGGAATAGGTTGTATAGTTTTAAGACGTGTACGATCAAGAGAGAATTCCAGTTTCAGTTGTTGATTGATTGGGAGATCAATGGATCTGCCAAAGTCGGGAGACAAACGGAAGTTATCATCAAACCCGTGCAGATATTCTGCCAATGTCGACCCAATAGTAGTGCATTGAGATCTGGAGCTGCACCGGATTATACTCGAGGTGGGATGGCCATAGGAGAGGTGGATGCTCTGCCCTTGTATGTGCCACCACCAGAGTATGTGGAGACACCCAAGGATACGTAGTTTATATAACAAGTTTAAATAAAGTATAATGAAATGAAATGATACGAAACGAAGGCATTAATCAAAAATTCATCTATTTTTGGATATAAGAACTATATACTTGTTGTATGATATTTATTTTATTTTATTTTATTTATTCATCCAATTTTTTTTCCCTTAATCATGTGTAATAAAAAAAAGCTTGTTATGTTACTTATAACATGAAGGCGGCGATGGCAGCTAGGGCCAAAGAGCTACCAGCTTGTAATAAGTTAGCGGCACCTTCTGATTGAGTTAGAATGGTGGAGGAAGAAGCAGCTTGGGAAGAAGAAGTAGAGGAAGCTAAAGTAGAAGAGGATGGGGCAGCAGCAGAAGAGGAGGTGACGACAGCAGAAGAGGAAGAAGCAGCTTGGGAAGAAGAAGTGGAAGAAGCCTTAGTAGAAGATGGAGCTTCAGTAGAAGAGGTAGAAGAAACCTTAGCAGAGGATGAGACGGCTTGAGAAGTGGAAGAAGCCTTGGCAGAAGAAGAAGAAGAAGAAGAAGAAGCCTTGGTAGAAGAGACAGCACTACTGGAGGCAGACGAGTCGTTCAAGGAAGCGTCTTGATCGGAACAAGAGCTCTTGAATGCGGAGTAAGCAGCATCAGCATCACCGTTTGGACAGATAGAGTCCAAACAGCTCTTAATGGCAGAGTTTTCGTTTTCACAGAAACAGCTGACTTGGTTCAAAGTAGAACACTTGGAGGATTGGCCCCCGACTTGAGCAACACATGCTAATAGACATGCTGGAGGGGTGGCCAAAGCTTGGTTCGAGAACAAAGCAAGGGAAACGACGGCGGAGAAGACGGTGGAGGCACGCATGTTGTTATTATATATTATGAGCGAGTGTGGTGAGTTGCAAAGTGAAGTGCTTGTGAGTTGGCTCGAGGAGTAGACGGGAGACAAAGAAGTTATAGATATATATACAAACAAAGCAACAACAACAACGGAAGCGGTTTCTTTTTTCCCTGGATCTAAAAAAAGAAATATCGCCTCAGGGTCCGTCCGGGTTACCCCATTCTAAGACGATTCTTCACGTAAAAGAACATCCACATCTGGGTCGATATCCTGCTGTTGTTGCTGCTGTAGCTGTTGTAATTTCTGCAATTGCAGTTCCCTCTCCTGCTCCAGCTTCTTCTCCTGTGCGACTTGTTGGGCCACGTCCTCCCTCAGGTTCCCGTCCTTCGCCAGTTGCTCCACCACAATGGGGCGGAAGAAGTTCATGCCCATGTACACGCTCGCAATACTCACAATGGTCACCGAAAACACACTAAACCCTCTGACTCTGCCCATCTTGTCTGTATATACGTATGTTGTTGTAGTAGTACTGTTGGTTGGAGAGATCGCCGTTAAGATGTTCGCCACCCTTTAAAACCAAAATCCGCATCGTTGTTATTCGCGGAGACAATGCATTGAAATATTTATTCATACGATTTTTCACTAGTGGGTAGGTTACATCTTACTCTCTCATTCACTGGTACTTGAAAAACTATTCCCCGTATTGTATTTGATCATTCCCATTGAGGCATACAGAAGAAAGCAAGACAAAGACGACGCTCCAACACGCCGTTTCAATTCGCTACTTCATCCTATATATGAGCATCGCCCTCCTGTCATCTTTGCTAATTAAGAATACAAGACTGGCATCCCAAATCAACATAAGAACCATGACTGCCGCTTCATACAAGAACCATAACCTCTCGTTTCAGAAACCGGACTTGGATGAGAGATCCTACCGCTTCATTGAACTCCCAAACAAACTAAAGGCATTACTAATAACTGACCCAAAGACAGATAAAGCCGCCGCTTCATTGGACGTAAACATTGGGTCCTTCAATGACCCAGAACCTCTACCGGGACTGGCACATTTCTGCGAGCATCTTCTCTTTATGGGCTCCCGTAAGTTCCCGGACGAGAATGATTACTCCAGCTTCCTCAGCAAGCACGGGGGACACTCCAATGCTTACACGGGCTCCTCCAATACAAATTACTTCTTTGAAATTAACGCTGAACACCTCTTTGGTGCATTGGATAGGTTTTCAGGATTTTTCACAGGTCCTCTCTTCAATAAGAACGCCACCGATAAGGAGATCAATGCCGTAGATAGTGAAAATAAAAAGAATTTACAGAATGATCTTTGGAGAATTTACCAATTGGATAAATCCCTGAGTAACTTGAAGCATCCCTACCATAAGTTTTCCACGGGTAACATCCAGACTTTGAAACAATTACCGGAATCACAGGGTCTCAATATCAGAGATGAATTGTTGAAGTTTTATGACGATTCCTACTCTGCTAACTTGATGAAATTGTGTATAATTGGTAGGGAGGACCTGGATACTTTGGCCCAGTGGACCGCCGATCTCTTCAATGACGTCAAGAACAAGGATAAACCTTTGCCCGTCTTCCAAGACCCAATCTTACTCAAGGAGCAACATTTACAAAGGATCATCCAGGTGGAACCTGTCAAGGAACTGAGGAAATTGGACATTGAATTCTGCGTCCCAGACTACGAAAAGCATTGGCAGTCTAAGATCCCTCATATATTGTCCCATTTGATAGGTCATGAAGGTAATGGGTCTCTCTTGTCACATTTGAAGACTTTAGGATGGGCAAATGAATTGTCCGCTGGGGGCCATACCGTTTCAGAAAATAACGCTTTCTTCTCTATAGCTATCGAATTGACGCAGAAAGGACTTGCTCATTACAAGGACGTTACACATTTGATATTTCAATACATTGAAATGCTAAGACATTCGTTACCTCAAGAATGGATTTATTTGGAATTACAAAATATTAATAAGGCAAATTTTAAATTCAAGCAAAATGGGAACCCCTCCAATACGGTATCATCCCTTTCAAAGATGTTAGAAAAGGAATATATCCCTGTGGGAGATATTCTAGCGACTAACCTTTTCACGAAATATGAACCAGAGCTTATTACTAAGTATTTGGAGATGATGACTTTTGATAATTCTCGTATCACTTTAATCTCCAAGGATTTGGAAACTGATTCCTTTGAGAAATGGTATGGGACCAAATATAAAGTCATTGAGTATCCAGCTGATTTGATTGCAAAAATTACATCCCCAGGCTTGAATCCAAACTTCCATTTACCACGTCCCAATGAATTCATTGCTAACAACTTCCAAGTGACAAAATTGGAAAATGTAACACCATTGGAGGAACCTCATTTATTGAAGGAAACCGAATTGGGAAAGCTTTGGTACAAGAAGGATGACAGATTTTGGCAACCAAGAGGTCATATCTACATATCTTTTAAGTTACCACATACTCATCTAAGTTTGTTGAATAGTATGCTCACCACATTATACGTCCAATTAATTAATGATTCATTAAAGGACTTGCAGTACGATGCTTCTTGTGCAAACCTACATGCATCATTGACAAAGACAAATCAAGGACTAGATATCACGGTCTCTGGGTTTAATGATAAATTAATCATCCTATTGACCAGATTCTTGCAAGGTATTAAAAGCTTTAAACCAAATAGTGATCGTTTCCAAATCTTTAAAGATAAGACAATTCAACATTTACAAAATTCACTATATGAAGTCCCCTATTCTCAAATGTCAACTTTATATAACTCTTTAATCAATGAAAGAACATGGACCACCACAGAAAAATTAAGTGCTTTGGATAAAATTTCCTATGATCAACTACTTACGTTTATCCCTACCATCTTTGAGGAATTATATTTCGAATCATTAATTCATGGTAATTTGAAATACGATGAAGCCATGGAAATTGATTCCTTAGTGAAATTATTGCTCACTGAAAATAATATCCTCAATTTGCAAATCCAAAATGATAAACTAAGATCCTACATCTTACCCAAGGGTAAAACGTTTAGATACGAGACCGATTTAAAGGACCCCAAGAATGTTAATTCTTGTATTCAACATGTCACGCAGATTGATATTTATTCTGAAGAATTATCCGCCAAATGTGCGCTTTTCGCTCAAATGATCCATGAACCTTGCTTTGATACACTAAGAACAAAGGAACAGTTAGGGTACGTGGTGTTTAGTTCCACTTTAAATAATCATGGTACTGCCAATATTCGTATCTTAGTTCAATCAGAGAAATCAACACCATACTTGGAATGGAGAATTGACAATTTCTATAAAATCTTTGGTAAGTCTTTGAAAACTATGTCTGAAGACACTTTCGTGAAACATAAGGATGCTCTCTGTAAGAGTTTATTACAAAAGTACAAGAATATGAACGAAGAATCAGCAAGGTATACTTCTGCAATTTATTTGGGTGATTACAATTTCCTACACCGTCATAGAAAGGCTGCATTGGTAGAGAAGTTGACTAAGGATCAAATGATTAGTTTCTTTGAAGAGAATATCATTGGGAAGGAAGCTAGTAAATTGATCGTCCATTTACAGTCTCAAGTCGAAGTGGATGGTGTGGAGTCAATGATTGACAGCGAAGTGGAATACCCAACGGGTGAAATCATTGAAAATATTGGCGAATTCAAATCTCAATTATTGGTTGCACCCTTGCGTCAACCCATTAAAAAGTTTGAAATTTATGATCCCAAGTTAGAATAATCTACATAATCAAGTACGCTTTTTAATCCCTCTCTAATACAATAATAATCGAATAAAAACTTTCTAAATATAATGAAATAAAATGTAGACTATCTTCGACATCCCATGTCTATCCCCTCCATTTAATGAAGGTACACAGACATCGGACTTCCTATCCTGTCCAAAATATAATGATTATGTTAATCTGGGAAACTGGTATTTCAATTATATTTGAAACACTGGCAATTAGCTACTGTTAGAAGACAGGTTCAGCCAACTGTGGCATTGTTTCCGTGCATTATTGATTCGGTTTCTTTAAAACAGAAAAAAAATTAGTAATAAGGAAATGAATATATCTTCGAATGAACTATTGGAAATTGTCTTCCTTTTATATTGAAACTTTTCATTTCAAAATTTAATCCCGGGTAACGTTATTTTTTCAATATGGATAAGTTCATGTTAGGTTTAGAATTAATACATACATTAAACCTCACCTAGTGGTAGTACATCACTTCTTTTGATGAATACAAGGGATCTTTACATGACGAAAACTGTCGCATTTATAACGTTGAATTTTAATTAATGAATGCGCCATAAAATAAACTTGCCCGTTACTTTAATTAATTAAACTTAGTAATATTAACTGAGACAAAAAAGTAGGTACAATGAATGTATCTTATTATTCAATACTGTATAAAACGATACATATTATTATATGTTATGGAGCTATAGAATAGATTTTTAGAAAACTGACGTGACGTGGTTTTGCAAAGATAAAAAAATTCAGTTCATATTATTATGGAACTAAGATAGGTTTATCTGTACTTGTAGAAACCAATGTCATTGGCCTTTTCTCTGAAACATTGACGACAGATGTTCAAGTCGTACTTTCTAACCAAACCGGTGTGGGAAGAACAGACACGACATTGACGGGAACCTTTACCGTATCTTCTTGGGTGGGAGAACCAGACGTTTTCGTGAGCCATGTTGCTGTATTAAAATTGAGAAAAAAATACAAGATCAGTTTCAATAATAGTTAGTAATAATTCTTAAAATCTCTATAATCGATGAGATGAGGAAGGAGGTTTACTTGTGTAGAGAGAAACATTCATATCTTCCAGATTTCTAACACTACGTCTGTTCTGCAGACGTGTACAGTATTCTTTGCCATTCTAGTATTTAAGTAGAGCTTTACCAATCGTTGCTTTCATTTTCTGACAAATCCATTTAATTCCATCAATAACTATCAAAATAAGGACAATCGACATGTAATGCCCTGTAGTTTTCTAGGATCAACCTCATTATTTAGCACCTTGGTGGTTCTTTCATATTTTTGGTGTTTAATTCAAAATCCGGTGTATTCAGTAGTTCTTGCCTTCATTGAGACGAAGTCATTCTCCTCTCCTCTTTCCACTCATTCGTTCTCATTCGCTATCCCGTAATGCACATACATTAATCTATAGTCTCTTGTATATGGTGGTTTCCGTTCTTAAGGTAGAATAACCCAAATTAGTTATACCTCACTTTGGCCTGGTAGTTCATCATCTTGACGCCATAGAAGCTCGTTGACTTTCCGTCTAGCAGTCCACCCTGAACGGGCCGAGCAGTGAGCTCTGGTTGAAACCTAGACTGGTTTGAGCCTACAGTGTTTCAGTCTAGTTCCGTTCAGTTCAGTCCACACCTGTTCTGTTTTTTTGAAATAAAAAAAATAAATTTGAAAAATAAAAATATGACATTTAAAAATGTAGGGATGTTTAGAATTTTGAAGATGTTCAGGTGTTTAGTCAAACAAATTTATTTGACGACAATATGGATGAAAATTTTTTAAGATCTTTAAAGTAAATCGATGCTCATCGGCATACAATAGCATGTCTACAGACGTCACTCACAAAGAATAGTTTAGCAAATTGGACAAAACATGGCTGGCCATTCACATAGATCATCCGTGAAAAACGGTCACAAGGCTTTCAAGTCAAAGCATGCCTCCAAAGGTGCCTTGAAAAGAGTCTACAAGGGTAAAGTAGAGAAGGAAATTGCCAATAACAAAACTTTGAAGGGTGTTTCGAAATTGCAACGTAGGAACACGGCAAGACAACTAAGAGAGAAGAAAATATTGGAAACTTTTGAAACCAGGAAACTGTTCGAGGGTGCCAATGGAGCCGAGAAAATTATTACCGTCATACCTTTAACCGCCGATGTCTTTGCTAATGATATCGTTTGCAAATTGTTATCTGCAGCAGATTTGGGCGCCAATGAGATGGACCAGTTGAAGATGGACGTGAATGCTAATGTGGCCAGTGTGAGAACTTTTAAGATTCGCAAATTTAAGAGTTCTTTAAAGATTATCATCCCTGATATGTCAAATTTTTTGAATATCTTAGATGCTGCTAAAGTGGCAGATTTCGTCGTATTTGGATTAAGTGGGACTTCTGAAGTGGATACCGAATTTGGTGAACAAATCGTCCGTGCTTTAGAATTACAAGGTATTTCCTCATTCTTAGGTGTAGTCACCAATTTATCATCCGTACATGAGAAGGAAAAATTTCAATTGGATGTGAAACAATCATTAGAAAGTTACTTCAAACATTTTTTTCCAAACGAAGATCGTATTTTTAATTTGGAAAAACCTTCTGACTCATTGAATGCTTTAAGAACTTTATGCCAAAAACTACCACGTCCCGTTCAATGGAGGGATAATAGAGGTTATTTAATTGCCGACTATGTTGATGTTATTGACGATGGCAGTTCCACAGAGTTTTCTCAATTGGTTGTAGGAGGTACTGTTCGTGGCGTTGGATTCAACGCCGACAGATTGGTTCATATTCCTGACTTGGGAGATTTCCAAATTGAAAGAATTGAAAAGGTTAGTGCTTCTGCTAGAAAAAATATATCTAAATCAAAAAACGATGGTGATGAATTAGACTTAAGTTTGAACAATATCATGAATGCTACCGCTAATAGGGACAATTTGGACGACTATGCACCAGCTGATTTAGAAATGGAAGATTGGACATATGAGGATGATGATTTTGAATATGATAACTTAAGTTCCGCTAGATACGATGACCACGGATTCCTACCTGGTAGAGAACAATTTCACAAGCAAGTGAAAGTTCCAAAGGGTACTTCTGACTATCAAGCTAAGTGGTATTTAGATGATGTAGTGGATGATGCAGATGAACCTGAAGAAAATGATTTCCAAGAACGTTTAATTGAAGACGACGCTGGAATGACATATGATATGGACGTCGATAACGAAGAAGATGAGAATAATGAAGATAGAGAAGGTGACGAAGAAAGTGATGACGATTTTGTTGAATTGACAGTAGAAGAGGAAGAACGTCAATTGAAAGAATATAGAGCATTAGAACAGGAAGATCGTGAGTTTCCTGATGAAATTGAATTGGATCCATCCGAATCTGGTATTGAACGTTTGAAGAGGTACAGAGGGTTGAAAAATCTGTATAACTGTGTTTGGAATGTGGATGAAAAGGATCCATATGCTCCGCAAGAATGGAAGAGATTGTTGAGAATAGGAAACTACAAAAATACCCGTAATAGAATTGTCAAGGAAGCTAAATCACACGCACAAGTGATAGCCGGTGATCGTGTGAAACTTTTCATCAAATTCCCCAAATTTCTGTTGCCTAAAATCAAAGTTCCAAATCAAATATTATTTGCCGTATATGGATTATTATTGCATGAACATAAAAATGCTGTAGTTAACTTTTCATTACAGAGATGGGAAGAATATGACAAACCTGTTCCATCCAAGGAACCAATTGTGGTACAATATGGCATAAGGAGATACACTATTCAACCTCTGTATTCAGCAGATTCCAATAATCCAAACAATGTTCATAAATTTGAAAGATTTTTACACCCAGATGTGTTATCAGTAGCTACCTGTATTGCACCAGTAGACTTCACTCAATCTCCAGCCATTTTCTTCAAACCATCATCAACAGATCCAAAGGGTATAGAACTGATAGGACATGGTACTTTCTTGAACGCTGATCATACAAGAATCCTAGCAAAGAGAGCAATCCTCACGGGTCATCCATTCAGATTCCACAAGAATGTTGTTACCATTCGTTACATGTTCTTTAGAGCAGAGGATGTGGAATGGTTTAAATCTATCCCACTATTTACAAAAACTGGTAGATCCGGGTTCATTAAGGAAAGTTTGGGTACTCATGGTTACTTCAAAGCTACATTTGATACTAAGCTATCTGCACAAGATGCTGTTGCTATGTCTCTTTACAAACGTATGTGGCCAAGAACTTCATTACCATGGTCACCTGAATAGAAAAACACATAGCATGTTTATACATCATTACCATATCTTTCTATCAATTTGTATAATAAGGTCAAAAACATTTTTAAATGGGGAGGTTTATAGAATAAAATTACATTATTTTCTCAGTTAGTATATGGTGAATTAATTAAACGTAATGTGGTATTATTGATTACAAGTCGAAAGTCCAAGCTAAGGTCCAATTCCATATTTACAAAGGGAGAAACAAAAGAGACAACCAACAACAGAAGACATGAGAAGACGCCAGTGTTTGTAAACATCGCCCTTGCAATACTTTTTAGTTCAGTTTTAAGGAAAGCATATGCACGAAGATATGCCCAGGCTAATGACGTTAGTCAAAATAAGAGAGATATTATAAGCGTGCACTATACATAATATTTTTTTTATTATACTATTAGAATTATATATTAGTCTATGATGAATGTGAACGGGTATATTGGGTACCGATATCCATATACTGTATACACCAATTGTTTAAAAAGAATTTGTACAAGAAGCAAACTGTTAATGAACATCAAAAAAATATCACAAATGACAAATATTGAAGCATTAAATTAAAATCTTCATTTCATAAGTGACGTTACTTCCTAATTTACACCATCTCGGTTGATGTTGGGCTAGTCCACTGGGACTCGTTGGGTATCTTTTGGTATAGTTATTATCAAAAAAATAGGATATCTCACCATAGGGAATCCGTTAGGTATAACAGTTTTTAACAAACTCCTTCTTAAACTAGGTAAATTCAAAATAAAATAAAAGTTTATTTCCATCCCTACTATCCTCTATACTAAATTCGTGACCTTGATGATTTTCCCCTCTCCAATCAGGACTCTTTAACTTATGGAACAATTCTTGAAATTGTTCCAAAAACACAGATGTATCTTCTTTAAATGTCATCAATAATGATTTCATAAACATCTTTGGGTGTTTTATTGGTGTTGCTATCCCAAAACTTCCTGCTTTAGTGGCTAATGTTTTAACAATTTTTAGTGGGAGTGGACCACTCTGATGCAATACTTTCTTTCTCCCAGCTTCACTAATGCATATTTTTGTATCAACACATTTTGGAAACAACTTTGAATCAGTTAGTTCAAATGAGACACAATTAACTTTGGTACTGTTCATTTCACCCATATATGTGGAAGATACGTGCATACTAATATCTAGGTATTCACCTAGATAGTTTTTCAATTTATCAATATTTCCTACACCAGTACTGTCCAACATTGTTGAAAAATTCATGGTTACACTTGATCCACTTGGGTCGTTAACAAATCTATCTACGAGAGTGAGTATGGTTACCATCATATTGCAAAGAATGGCGAGGAAGGTAAATGCACAAACAAAAGCACCAGCAATAGAACCTACACCTCCTCCTAAAGCACAACCTCCAAGAAGCTGTATAAATAAAAACATATCAGCTATAAGTGTATCAGAGAATTTGGAGCTGTTTCTATCTCGTTTTTCAATGGGGAAGCCTGAAACTAGCTGAAGAAAACACACCGTGATGGTTGTTAAAATAACTTTTTTCGTTGTAAATTTCATTTAGATTGGGGTAATTTTATTGGTGTGGATTGGGTTTTGTTTAGAGACATGGAGGAAAGAAACTGGTTATAATTTTTGTACTTTATTTTCAAAGTTGGTTGACTTTTATATATCGTTGACCTTTTTCCATTTTCTCTGGCGACGTCTCAGAGTTTTTGCGTAGGGTATGAACTCCGAAAAAATTGTGTCAGAAATTCTTTGGGATGCTTTCCTCGAAGAAGAGTTAGAAAATATAGTTGTAAAAGGTAACAACTAGTCAAAAATGAGAAAAAAGAAGTTTCTTGTTGGAAAGTAAACAGGGAAGGTTGTTTAAGGGGGTATCTAATTTTGTAATGACTTGCTATCGACTTTCAACGAGCATTTAAATGAATTAACAAAGTAAACATACAAAATTGAGCTGACCTAATAAACATCGGACGTATACTAAAAGCTGATACTCTTTAAATGCTCTATAACAAGTTTTTATTTTTTCAGATGATTATCTGCATAAACCAAGCCATCCTCCCTTCCCTACTCATCAAAGTTTTTATTGAGTCTGCATGATAAGGGACCATATTAGCACACATTCTTAGGAAGTGGTGTGTCCCAACACCGACCTACTTATTTTCCACCATTTACAGGAAGGTTGAAGAGGCAAATATACCAACTCCTTTCTTTGAGCATTGTTTCATGACGTTGATTTAAATCTTCTATTTGAACATGCGGGTTTACCCTCAGAAGGTCAAGGAGGAGACTTGGCGGCTAAATAATAATTAAACCTTAAACTAGGTAAAACAGTTTTTAAATGATGAAGAAGTTGAAGTGGTAAAGAGTCGTTCTTATTATTTGTTTGACTTTGCAGGAAGTTGAATATTAAATCCAAACATAAACAAACTGAAAGTGATCTTTGGTAAGTGACGCTTAACCTAAACTTGATATAGATTATATAAGTAAACAAGAAATTGGATGAATTGTAAGTAAAAACATATCAACAACGTTAGGGTGTGTATCAGTGGGATGCCGTATCGTGCTTCTGCTTTTGTGTTTGATCAAGATGATGCCAATTTTCTTTACTTCGTTGAAGACGAATACTGTCTAATGGTTATTCTTGGGCTTGTTTAAAATAATTCAATTCATTTTAAAAATGCATACTCAATGTCTTTCTTAATATTTCACCCTTTGGTATTTTGAACTACTTGTTAAAAAACTACTAGAGCCGAAGGAGAGACATTGATTATTTTCAACTGTAAAGAGGTACTCAAGCTTGGTTAAAAATTTGTCAATTTTCAGAGAAATACTTCCTAGTAGCTGGTACGTAAAATAACCTTGACAACGAAAGATAATTTGTCATTTGTATAATAACAATGATTTCTGTAACGTTTAGTTAGTACGTTTTTTCAATTATTGAAAAAAACTAGGAGGGTAACGAAAATTTGAAATGAGGAGGTGAAAACTCATCGAAGAAATAACACTTCTAATATTTTATTATACATAGAACAAAAGGCAGTTAGACCAATCAAGTTAAGAAATACTAGAGTAATGAGTACCCCGATCTTTACATGCAACTCCTGTGTTATCCAATTCAAATCCAGTGATTTGCAACGTTATCACATGAAAACAGAATGGCATAGGTACAATTTGAAAAGAAGAGTCGCACAGTTACCACCCATTCCTGCTGATCAATTCGCAGAAAAGCTACAACTATCTGAGCAGACTCAAAGTTTAATTGATGAATTTGGCTTCCCCGTCTTGAAACCTGTATCTCAACATAACCGCCATGCTATCGACAAGAGGAAACCTCATCGCAAGCACAGCCGTGAGGTGAAACCAAACGAGAAAGAGGTCGTTGAAGAGGATGTGCAAATTGGACACTCGTTAGCTAAAGTCGTCTCGGCTGCTGAATCTATCGAGTCGCACTTTTCCAAATTATCTGTGAATACAGAAAACACCAATACCACAGATTTTGGGGAAGACACTGTTTCTGAATATGGATTCACCAGTGATTCAAACTACGATTATAATTCAAGTGAACATGAGGATGACCTCCATTCGGATCAACTCTCGGTCCATGATAAATACCATGTGACTGATTGTATATATTGTGGTGTGAAGAATAAAGAAATTGAAAGAAACGTTAAACATATGTTCCATAAACATGGTCTATATATCCCTGAGAGAAGTTATTTGGTAGATTTGAAAGGATTATTGAATTTCCTAATCGAGATAATTATAATAGAAAAAACATGTCTATGTTGTAACTTCCAAGGTTCCACTTTGGAAAGTATCAGAGATCACATGCGTTCTAAACGTCATTGTAGAATGCCATATGAAACTAAAGAGGAAAGACAATTATTTGCCCCATTCTATGACTTCAGTTCTCTTGAAGAGGAAGAAAAAGAAGAAACTGGAAAGACTTCCGCTAAACCAAATAGTAAACAAATTCATTTCAATGAAGCAGAGAAGGAAATTCCAGAGGAAGACATTAACTCTAATTATACCACTGTCTCGGTTGATGAGACTGGGCTTGAGATGATTTTACCAACTGGTGCCAGATTAGGACACAGAGCAGGACAAAGATATTACAGACAAAACATACCTGTGTCCTCTCAAGGATCAGAAAGCAGAAACACAGTCACTGCAGCTGATAGAAGAATGATTAGCGGTGTAACTGAAAAACAATACAAGAAGGGCTTGAAGAAAATGCAACAATTAGAAAAAAGAGCAATTGATGAACAATTCCGCCGTGATGTTAAGAGACTGAACTTCCAAACATATTACAGAGACGAATTATTACAATGATTTTATATTCCTTGCATATACGATAATAATAATTTAATACCTCTTTTTTTTAGATCTATGTTTCTATATATAATCATGTATCTTATATCTATCTTTCCTGACTTGCCGTGGTCTTAAATGTACCAGTATTTATTGATCTAGTACTACCTCTGGCAGATGGTGTAGGTTGGTATATGACAGAGCTATTATCAATCGGTTGAACACCAGCTTCATCAGCATGAATGCTACCGCCCATACTTGGTGTCAGAACTTTAGCTGCCACTGAAGAGGCAAACGATCGATCTTCAGGAACGTCCATAAATGTGCCCAATAGTGGCAAGTCAGGTTCTTTGGAAGACACAGGATTTTCCAAATATGCTTGCTCTTTCTCTACTGTGTTATTAAAATGATCTAGTAATTCTTGGTAATAAAGCTTATTTTGACTGACACTACGTTGTGATATATCAGAAATGTTTGAACCATTTATTCCAACAGATGATGACGACGAGTTCCTAGTCTTCGTCATACCCAAGTTAGGATACGGTTGGGATATCCAAATGTTTGCACTGCTTAGTCTTCTGTTCAAAATTTCAAAAGCCTTTGTCTGCGGAAGAATCATCAAAATGGCATATAGACATTTATACAAATATGGGTACTTCTGTTGTTCTAATAATTGTAATCTCATTCTCGTAAAGACGGGAGATTCAAAAAGTTGCACTAGGATATCTAATTGGACCAAATCGCTAACTTTTATCTCATAATTGGCATAATTTTGCAGCACAGAATAGGCCAATTCATAACTTTCCGACACAAGACATAATGATATAAGGGAAACAGAGTTATGACACCATGATTTGAATAGAATATTAAACAATATTCTATCATCGCCAGATCGTAATTTGTTTCTCAAATAATGCATTTCTGGAGAGGTAATTAAAATATTACTCAATATTTGAATCATCATCCTAACGAATATAAGATCATCGCACGAATTTAGTAATGATGAAATGGTACGGTAAACACGTTCAGGTGACAGTTTCACACATATCTGCCCGATGATATAATTTGCTCTTGTCTTCAAAAGTTTCGAGTCTCTTTTCAAAAGATTCAAGAAATCCTGTAAAAATTTCTTTAAATAATCGTCATTGGAATCCGAACACAGGTTTTTCAATAAATCAAGGGCTTTTTCAATTAATCTAGTGTCTTGATGAGATAATGATTTCAAGAGGGTTAAGAACAAACTATCATTATGTTCTAGGATCTGATTAGGCGCCTTTTGATATATTAAAGATAACCAGTCTAAATATGCAACTTTCGCCTCCACTTGGCCATCAAAAAATTGTAACGTAAGATTATTGAGGATGGAGCCATATGCAATATTGCTCTTATCACTTTCAGCCTGGTCAAGGTTACTACATAGTGAAAGTAATTTCCCATTAAAACTATGCGCTAATTCATTAACATGAGGATCTGAATCACTTAACAACTTTAATAACACTGAAAGAATATTTGAGAAAAAGGGAATGAAATCAATAGCAGAAATTGATAGGATAGTATCCATCCAACGTAATGCAATTAATTGAATTTCAGTCTCGGAAGAAGCCAAATTATTAACTAAGATGGCGATTATTTCAGGAAAATTCAAATGAATGTCTTGCCCAGGAATGTACTCCTCACCGTCACGAAGTGAATCTAATTCAAGATGTTCAATATCGTTGAGTTCATCATGTGACTCCTCTTGAATCACAGAAGAGTCCTTGACAAGAGATGTGCTATTTTTCTCGGATACATTACTATCATTTGAAGATAATTCTTCAAGGGCGTTTAATAATGATTTTTTCTTCTCTGCAATTAAGGCCCCATCATTTTTCTTATTAATGGGAGGTAATTTTTCCAGTTTCTTTTCTAATAATGCTTTTGTTGTTTCCAGTTGTCGTTGTCTTGTACTCAATTGTAACTGTGATATCTGTTCCACTTCATGAAGCAAGATATCCATTAATGCATGCGTCATTGTTCTTACATCCTTATGAGAATCGCCCAGAAATGTAAATAATCCACCCAGAAATGATGGAAGATAAGCCATTAACTCTAATCCTGGTGTATTAAGAAGAACGTTTAACCATTGGATTAAGAACACTCTCGTATCTGGGTTAATTGCATATATTCTTTCTGATAACAGTGGGATAAACTTTGGTAAGGAAAACGCCAGGTTATCATCTTGTTTATATTGATTTTGGTAAACATTACCCGATAATGGATCCATATTTATCACTGGAGGAATGTCTCTTGGATTATTGTTCACTATACTGACATAATTAGATGCCCTTTCGGCCACAATATCTTTGATTAATCTATCCAATAATTCAGCTGCACCTCTGACAGAATTTTCAGTGTCTGCACTTATCTTACAAAGGACGTCAAATATTTCATTAAAGTATACTAAAATTTCACCTTTGGCAATCTTGGCAATATTGTATAAACTTTCACAAGCATAGAATCTAACTTGATCATTCTGATCTCCAAAACATGCTAATACAGGAGGTAAGATGGTTCTCAAATACCTACCCACATCATTGACACCCAAAGCAATGGCAGTAGCTGCCAAACCCATAAGACCCGCATTTCTCGCCATAGGTTGGTGCAAAGCGTAGGCATAGTCCCTACATAGTTCCTCTACTATCTTATCTATCTTGTCATAATCACCGTCAATGACACACTGTTTGACAGATTTTTCCAGTTCCAAGGCAGTAGCCTTCCTCTTCTCATATAATTTATCGCTCAGACCCTTTGCAATTGATTTATCTGAATAAATAGGCAGTGGATTTACATGTTAGTACATTATTTGTTTCTCCGGGATACTATCAGAGTTAAATACATACCCATATCGGCAGCTTGGTTCAGTATCTTTTAAGTCGCCGATCTGTTTTATCAGTCAATCAGTTTTGTTGACGTCTTCAACAATTAAAGAAACGCGCTACAATACATTTGAGCAATGAACTACATAACGTTACTCTACAAGCACACAACCACTAAAAGGGTAAACGCAAAGGATAATTAGTATACAGAATGGAACAGTATCCAGCAAACGTTCCGCTTCTACTCTTACAGATTATTCTGCAAAGACAACAAGTACTCGCGCATAAGGATAAGAACTTGCACATGGAAACGTTAATAAAGGATCCAATCATAGACGATGAGATCCTCAATCAATTCATCTCGCATAAGTTAATTAAGATATACACACCGGATCTTTCTCATATGACCAAACGGTCCCTGAAGACAATGGTTAACGAATTATTTGTGGAAGGACTAAGCACTAGCCAGGATCCCGTGACCATCGTTACGCTAGCCAATTATTATTATGAAAGGCGAGTGAAAGAGCTAGAAACAGAACTAATACCCCAACTGAAGAGCCAATTACAAGCCCAATTGCAGGATGAGCGCTGATATTAGCCTTATTGCAAGTAAATATGACACTTTGTATGCAGCCGTGCGAAGTGATATTTCATTCCAACTTTTTTTTTTAATTTCCAGATTAATAAGGAAAGTCGATGAATGGCATTGAAATTTGAGATTCATAGGATTACAATTTCGTTTTGCTTTGGACTGATCCCGAATTAGAAGCATTTACCTTGGTTCATTGCAAACTATCCCTCACGGTCTACTGCCATTATGCGTAACTTAATTACATTGAATAAGGGACGATTGAGACCCGTAGCCACAACGGCCATCGAAGATGATTCTCAACAATCATTTCAACTATTAGATAGTTCTTTTGACACCATATCCGACAGCATAACATGTGTTCTTGGAAATTTGGAGATGGGTCTTATTGAAGTGCAAAGATTTATGAAAAATGGGGAAAAAAATGTTCTAGCATCATTCAATATTGAAACTTTTAATGATAAACTACTGAACTTTATGCATTTCGCTGATATTAATCAACTAGTGTTCATATTCCAACAGGGGGACATCGTTACCGCGACATATGACTCTGTGACGTACGATCCCGAAAGTACTATAGTGGAAATCGTGGGGTCCATAGATAATGGAATTGATGCTGCTGAATGGTCATATGATGAAGAAACATTAGCTTTGGTGACGAGAGATCGTAACATGGTTTTATTAAGTAAGTTGTATGAACCAATTTCCGAATATCATTTAGAAACTGACGATCTCAAAATATCTAAACATGTCACAGTTGGTTGGGGTAAGAAGGAAACACAGTTTAGAGGGAAGGGGACTCGTGCTATGGAAAGAGAAGCTCTAACGAGTTTGAAAGCTTCTGGTCTTGTTGGGAATCAATTGAGAGACCCTACAATGCCCTATATGGTCGACACTGGGGCCATCACTTCAATGGATACACATGAAGTCACCATCTCATGGAGAGGTGATTGTGAATATTTCGTCATTTCAACCATTGAGACTGTAGTGGACCCTGATGATGAAACTAATAATATAGAGAGAAGAGCTCTTCGAGTTTTCGCTCGTGATGGTAAACTAGATAGTGCCTCAGAACCTGTTACTGGTATGGAACAGAACGTTAGTTGGAAACCTCAAGGTTCGTTGATTGCTTCTGTTCAACGTAAGACCTTTTTGGCTGATGAAAATTCCTTAGATTTGATATTTTTTGAGAGAAATGGGTTAAGACACGGTGAATTTAATACAAGACTATCTCTCGATGAACAAGTTAAGAGTCTGTGTTGGAATTCCAATTCTGAAATTCTTGCTATCGTTCTGAATAACAGCATACAACTATGGACTGTGAAGAATTATCATTGGTACTTAAAGCAGGAAGTATATTCTCAGGACATCCAATTCGTTAAATGGCATCCTGAAAAGGACTTCACTTTGATGTACGGTAATGATAACTTCGTAAACATTGTTGATTTCGCTTATAAGATGACACAAGGCCCAACCTTAGAACCCTTCGATAATGGGACTTCTTTAGTCATTGACGGTACTACAGTTAACATTACACCATTAGGTTTG
The DNA here is from genome assembly GCF_000237345.1 of Naumovozyma castellii. NCBI lineage: Eukaryota > Fungi > Ascomycota > Saccharomycetes > Saccharomycetales > Saccharomycetaceae > Naumovozyma > Naumovozyma castellii. The sequence continues at coordinate 248,288 of NC_016500.1, read as the reverse complement.
GCCAATGTTCCTCCACCAATGTCTCTGAGGGATTTTGAAGCTCCTGACAATGTCATCGATTGTGCATCTAATTTAGCTAGTGAAGTATTTGTGGCGTTGAACAGGGATTCTCTAATTTTTGCCAATGTTCCCAGCTTGGATGCTTTAAAAAAGGGCAAACATCCAAATGTGGTCTCTGAATTCCCCAAGAGTAGTTTTGCCACTGAAGTTGATTCGTTACGTCAAGTTGCATTTATGAACGATTCGATTGTGGGTGTTTTATTGGATACGGATAATTTTTCTCGTATTGCTCTAATCGATGTCCAAGATGTGAGTCAACCAGCAGTTTTGAACATTGTAGAAATATATGATAAGATCATTCTTCTAAGAACAGATTTCAATTATAATCGTCTAGTGTATGAAACTCGTGACGGTTCCATCTACGAATTAGATGCTGAAGGCCAGTTAAAACAAATAACCCAATTCCCACAATTAGTATATGATTTCAGGGTCAAAAGAGTTCATAATCAACCATCAAGCACTGAAGAGCAATGGGAAGGTGAAAGTTCCGAACTTGTTGCGTTTGGTATTACAAATAACGGTAAGTTATTTGCCAATCAAGTTCAATTAACCTCCGCTGTGACATCATTGGAAATTACTGATAGTCTTCTATTATTCACTACCGCTCAACATAATTTACAATTTGTGCATTTGAATTCCACTCACTTCGAACCACTTCCTGTCGTAGAAGCCGATGTTGAAGATGAAAGAGTTCGTGCAATTGAAAGGGGTTCGGTATTGGTCTCAGTAATGCCTTCGAAAGGTGCCGTCGTATTGCAAGCACCTCGTGGTAATTTGGAAACGATCTATCCAAGAATTATGGTACTATCGGAAGTTCGTAAGAATATTTTGGCCAAACAGTACAGGGAGGCATTTGTGCACTGTAGAACCCACAGAATCAATTTGGATATTCTTCATGACTATGCACCTGAATTGTTTTTTGACAATTTAGAATTATTTATTAATCAAATTGATAAGGTCGACTATTTGAACTTATTTATCTCTTGCCTCACTGAAGAAGACGTAACAAAAACCAAATACAAGGAAACCATAAACGTAGGTATCTCAAATTCATTTAAGGTGGCCGATGCTCCATTAACGGAAATGCAAGAATACATGAAGAAGAAAATGTTTGACCCAACAACTTCAAAAGTCAACAAAATTTGCGAAGCTATACTAGATATCTTATTAAGCAAGGAAGGGTACAAAAAGAAATATATTCAATCAATTATTACAGCATATGCCACTCAAAAGCCACAAAATCTAGAAAAGGCTTTAACTCTCATTGGCTCCATCGAAGACAAAGAAGAAAAGGATTCATGTGTTACCTATCTCTGTTTCCTACAGGACGTCAATTTGGTATACAAGGTCTCTTTATCCTTGTATGATATCAAGTTAGCATTATTAGTGGCTCAAAAATCACAAATGGACCCTCGTGAATATTTGCCGTTCTTACAAAACTTGCAAGACAATGAGCCTTTACGTCGCCAATTCTTGATTGATGATTATTTGAAAAAATATGAGAATGCCCTAGATCATTTAATGGAACTTGAAAAATCCAATGAAGGTGTTTCTGATGAATTTCTCGAATACGTTCAAACCCACGAACTATACAAGCATGCCCTATCGTTATATAGATATGATGCTAAGAAACAAAACGTTGTCTATGGAATTTTTGCAAAATATCTTTCATCAAGACAAGATTATGTGGAAGCCGGTATTATATATGAAATGTTACATGAATTCAAAGATGCTATGGATGCGTATGTTCTTGGAAAGAAGTGGCGCGAGGCTTTGTATATTGCCAGTGAGAGATTTCCAGCTGAAGTCAAAACAGTCGCTGAAGACTTAGTCTCCTCATTGACTTTTGATCATAGGTACGTGGATGCTGCCAAAATTGAATTAGATTTCCTAAACAACGCAGAAGAGGCCATGACACTATACTGTAAGGCATATCAATATGATACAGCATCTCTCATCGCAACATCTAATAAGATGCCACAATTAATCGAAAAAGTTGTAGACCCTGGATTAGGGGAAGGATTTGGTGTGATCGCCGAATTACTAGCTGATTGTAAAGGACAAGTTAATTCTCAATTAAAGAGATTAAGAGAGTTACGTACAAAGAAAGAAGAGGACCCATACGCATTTTACGGACAGGAAACCGAACAAGCAGACGATGTGTCAATTGCACCATCGGAAACATCGACAAAAGAGTCATTTTTCACAAGATATACTGGTAAGACAAGTGGTACCGCAAAAACAGGTGCGTCGAGGCGTACTGCAAAGAATAGACGTCGTGAAGAGCGTAAGAGAGCCCGTGGTAAGAAGGGTACCATTTATGAAGAAGAGTACCTTGTTCAATCTATTGGTAGATTACTTGAAAGATTAATTCAAACTAAACCGGATGCTGTTAGTTTGATTGAAGGTCTCTGTAGACGTTGTATGAGGGAACAAGCGTATCAAATACAGAAGCATTTTGTCGATGTGTTGGAATTGCTGAAGGATAATGTTAAGGAAATATATTCTATCAGTGAAAAAGACAGAGAAAGAATAGACGAAAATGGTGAAGTTTACTATTTACCCGAAATTCCTATCCCCAAAATTCCTGATTTCTCTGTAAACAAGATCGTTGACTTCTGAGTGAAATCATTATTCCAACCCTCCCATTAACTACTAATTAGCTAATACTATATAAGTATATCGACAAAGGGTATTTGAACATTATTAAGAATTTCATTGTTGAAAATAAAGTTTATAAAATATACTACATCATCGGTAGTTATAATCATTATGTGCAAACTATAACTCTCTATTTCATAAGATCTAATTGACAGTTGCTTACCGACTTCCACCTTCATAGAAATTAGAATTATTTTGTCGTTGTGGATCTCTCATCCTGTGAATATTAACACCAGTACTATCAATATCAGCAATTTTACCTATATCCTGTGGTGTGATAATAATTGTCTGTGTTCTGGCCAGATCCTTTAATTTTTTAACGACCAACGTCGTACCAATTCTCCTATTGACTTGGTCCATGAAGACATCGAATTCATCCAGGGCAATAATTCTCGAACGCATGGGTTTCCAAGTGGCAAGCAAAAGTGCCAATTGAGAAAATGATTTTTCACCCCCTGACAGGGTATCAACGTTTCTAGGTTTCTCATCGTTTGCCGTTAGGACAAACATATTTAGAGTACGTTTTGAATCATCAAAAACTAGATTACCACTAAATTTTCTAACCTTTAAAGACGCTCTAAAATCCATATCTGCTTCAAAACAGGTAATTTTAGAAATTGTCCCTAAGTTCAGTTCACGTGTCTTAATGGATTCCTTCAATGATTCTAGAGCCTTCTCAACTTCAACGAATTTCGTTTGCCCATCCTTATACTTTGTCCTACTTTTTTCATATAGATCCAGGACCTTTTCTTGCGGCAGTCCCAGACTTTGCTCAGCTCTTTGAATTTTTCTTGAAATGACTTCTAATTGGTGTTTAATCTCTTCCTGACTATCTGGAAGGTCGACGGACTCTAATTGGTCTTTTGAACAAAACTCAACCGCATTTTCTACTTGTTTTCTAATACCTTCATCCAGCGTCGCAATATTTAGTTCAAATTTCTTGATGGTTTTGTTATATTCGTTTTTCTTATTTTCATAATATTCAATATCATCCTTACTCTTTTCAATTCTAGCAGAACGGCTACTATAATCATCCCTCAGTTGTTGTAATTCAGCTTGAGCGGCGGCATATGCAGCCTTAGTTGTATCATACATTTGCTTAATAGGCTGCGTCTTTTGAATAATTTTTTCAATTGTGATTTCAAGTTCATCAATCGCAGTTTGATAACCGGCAATAGCTTGTTCTTGGTTTCTACGTTCAGCAATCTTAGAGTTTAAGACCCCTGTATCAACAACTTTCCCAATGTTATACTTTAGTTCCGTAATTCGTCTATTATTCTGCTGTAGCTTTATTTTATAGTCACTTTGAGTCTTGTTTAACTCATTTAACTTTCGGCGAAACTCAATAATCTTATTTTCATAACGATCCCTAATGCGACGTGCTTCTTCGGTATCCTGTTGTAATAGTTCCTTCAAATAATCAGCATTATTACTAACCTTTAATCTGATTACATCCGGGTATTTAACGGTATCTAATCTATTACCGCCTACCAGCTGGTAACCACTACGCTGATCTCTCAAAGCAAGTGCCATAGTCACATTTCTGGGATTTACTCTCAAAAGGCTTCTTGCTTCATCCTTGTTTTCGATAAGCAATATTTTTTCTACTTTGTTCTGGTCCACAAATAAACATTCAACTTCAGGTGTAGAAAATTCTAATGCATCCATAACAGTTGGGAAATCCGAGTGTGCTTTCCCGTCCGAGAAGTCAAATGCTCTTAACTTATAAGTAATAATTGGGAAATTATAGCCAACATCACATTCTCTTGCTAGTGTTCGGATTAATTTAGAATCACGAGGATTGCTGACTACAAATGATCCTAAGGTGGATGATACTGCCCTTTGAATTGGACGAGTCCACTGTTCAAAGCCACTTTTTATAGAAATGTACATTCCCAATGGCCCTAGTGGAGGGGTTTGGAATTTCTGAATATTTTGTTGGATTGCATTCAACAAACGGTCCATATTTCTATCGAAATTTGATAAAAGATTGTTTTCACCTTGTGCGATTTTATTCAATTCTAGTTTCTTTTGTTGGATACTACGCTCTATACCCTGTAATTCCGTTTGCCGTTGACGGATGATATCTCTTTCTTCGTTTTTCATTTCATCCATACTAATCTGTAGATCGCTGAGTTCCTTTCTCAATTGATCACTTTCATGCTCTAACGATATTTGTTCTTCTCTCATCTGTTCTTTATCCCCACCCATTTCCTTCTTTAAGTCTTGTTCTAGATGCTCAATTGTTTTATCTAATGTCTTGATTCTATTTCTACATTGAGTGATATTCTGTTCAGCTTCACGTTGATTTGACTTTTCTGTTTCGAACACTTTCCTAACTTCTCTCAATGAATCTCGAGTCGCTTGATGTTCTTGATCCTTTTGGCTAACGGTAACGACTTTTTCATCAATCTCCTTTTCAATGGAAGCCCCATCGGCTGTATACCTTTCAATTTTTTCCTTCTTACTTTCAATCTTTGCCATAACTTCAGCAATCTTCGTTTGGAATGTCTTTATATTTTGCCTTAATTCCTGACACGATTGATTATTATGTTCAATATCAATCCACAGAGATTTCCCCTGCAACAGTCGTTTTTGTTCATTTAAGTCACTTGTTTCATTTAGCTCCTTAAGCAATTTTTTAGCCTCTAGATACTCATTTTGTAAAATGGCTAGATTCTGTAGGTGTAAATCCATATTTTCACTGGATGTGTCACTGATTTCTTTGGCATGAGTTAAATGTTCCCGAATCTGCTGTAATAAAGTACCCTTCCCAAAATGATTATATTTGTCCTGCGGTGTACTAGCGGTAAGAAATGATCTAGCAGCATCTTGGGATAAGAAACACATCGGATTATTTACTGGGACAGAGAAAAAGTCCACCACAGTTTGAATATCTCTCTTCTTATTACTAATCTCTACGCCTGACTCAGATTTTAAGCTGAAGGAAGGTGACCCATCCCTCCTCAAAGTTCTTTCAATTATAATCTCTTTACCATATGTTCCTTGATCGTACGCACCTTGTTTCCCGTTTTCAATTACTAAGGTAATCTTAGCGGAATAACAACCTTCCTTAATTAATTCTTTCAAAGAGTTACCTCTATTAGTGTCACTGGCTTTAGCACCGAGAGCGATAGTAATTGCAGTCAAGATGGCACTCTTACCGGATCCATTACTACCGACAATAAAATTTAGTTTTGGACCCAATTCTAGCTCAAAGTTTTCGTGGCACATGAAATTCCTCAATGAAACTTTCTTAATATACCCAGACCTAATTTCATCAACTTCTTCATCTGTTGTTGCCGTACCATCAGCGGAAAACTGAGTCATGGCGGCTAGATTATGTCTTCTTTTCTTCTTCTTCAGCTCTTGACTTGCATTCTTCTGCTCCTCCGCAAGAGACAATAAATCTTCGTCGACTTCTTCCATAGGACGTTTCAAAGTGACCATTTTCGGCAACGATGATCCCTAACGTCTTATATCCTAAGTGGTTCTTGTCCAGAAAAGATTCAGTGAATCCATTTTTATTGATCGATTTCCAAGACTATTTATTTTTTACTTGATGCGACACGACGCGTAAACGTAAAGTCACTAAGAATTTCAGATATACACTATTTCAGACATTTTATTTGCCATATTCAAGGCTCTATTTACTTTCATGTCCAAAATAACTACAAATTCTACTTTATAACTATGTTAGGTTTTAGCCCCAAATCAAATTTGGCACTTTTTCTTGACTGCTTTGGTTGAAATCTTCAATAAAATTTTGGAAGCAGCTAGTTCTTTGAATGAAAGGTTTCTAAAATTCCCTGCATTTTGTATTTTGCCCTTTCTTGTAATTATGTTCTAGAAAGTGAGGATGACCTTAACCAAACTAGGGCTATGAGTTGGTACAAAAACAGTATGGTATTAACACTCGGAAAACTTCACCAAACGAGTATCGGAGCCAAAGTTATTTGACTACTTATTCAGTAATAAAGAAGAAATAGGGTCCAGCTGGACAGCCTTTTGGCTTGTTCTTTCAAAGAAGGAAAAGTATCTTTTCAATAATACTGACACTCGACGAAAAACAAATAACGTGAACTAGCGCCACCAAAAAAATAAGATATTTGAATTTGAATTCTACCGGATGCAAAATAACCAGCAATCTCTCGAGAGATAGGCATTGAATTCAATAATACTCAGTCAACCATGCTACCCATGAGGATTCAGCACCTCCAAAGACTGGGATGTCGAACGTTAGCAACAGAACAGTCCCAGATTTCCTTCAAGGGGAAGTCCATACAGACCTTAAGAGAGATAGGTGCTCGATGGAAGGAAAAGACTACAAATGGGGTTATGCTACCCACCCAATTTAATGAAAAGGACAGGAAGAAACGCGCTGCTGATAGAATGAAGGATTCCATGTACATTCTGTCCATGTTCCCATATCCGTCCGGCACGTTGCATATGGGTCATTTAAGGGTGTATGTTATCAGCGATTCTTTAAATAGATTCTTCAAGCAGAGAGGGTATGAGGTCATTCATCCCATGGGATGGGATGCCTTTGGATTACCTGCTGAAAATGCAGCCATTGCAAGGGGAATTAATCCGGCAGATTGGACAAAGCAAAATATTGCCAAGATGAAAGAACAAATGAATAATATGTTAGCTAATTTTGACTGGGATAGAGAAGTCACCACATGTGATCCTGATTATTATAAGTTTAATCAATGGATTTTCTTGAAACTATATGAAAATGGACTCGCTTACCAAAAGGAGGCCGAAATAAATTGGGACCCTGTGGATAAAACAGTGTTGGCTAATGAACAAGTGGATAGTAATGGAATATCATGGAGATCTGGTGCTAAAGTGGAAAAAAGGCAATTGAAGCAATGGTTCCTGGGTATAACAAAGTTTGCCAAGGACTTAAGAAAAGATCTATACACTTTAAAAAAATGGCCAGAAAATGTTAAGACAATGCAACGGAATTGGATTGGTGAGTCCTCAGGTGCAACCCTACTTTTTGGAACTGATAATGAATTATTTAAGCATATTCAGTTATTTACAACAAGAGCAGAAACTTTATTTGCTGTTCAATTCGTTGCGCTTTCCAAGGAACATCCGATTGTGGAGCATTATGCAAAGACAGATCCCAAACTAAGAGAGTTTATCACAATAATGGATACACTTCCGGATGATTCCAAGACAGGATATTTACTTAAAGATATTAAGGCTATCAACCCATTGACTAAAAAGAAGGTCTCGATATTTGTAGCACCTTATGTCATCGGAAGCTATGGTTCTGATAATGAACCAGGTGCAGCGGTAATGGGTTGTCCTGCTCATGATGAAAGAGACTTTGCTTTCTGGCACGAAAATTCTCCCAACGAACCCATTATTTCATGTATCGACCCCTTTACTTTACTGGAAGATGATAGCATTACAGCACTTAATTCACCTCTTCCATACACTTATGATCTAGGTTCGATGTCAGAAATATGTGCTGAATATCATGGATTAGCTACTGAAGCTGCGAGAGCTTCCATTGTACAAAAACTGAGGAGTGAGAACCTTGGTCACACAACGATAAATTATAAAATAAGAGATTGGTTAATTAGTAGACAACGTTATTGGGGAACTCCTATACCAATAATTCATTGTGATCATTGTGGCCCTGTACCGGTCCCCGAGAAAGATTTACCAGTGATGTTACCTGAAGTGAAAACTATTACAGCTAAAGGAGGGAACCCATTATCACAAATTCCTGAATTTGTTAATGCTAAATGTCCTTCCTGTGGTAGCGATGCCAAGAGGGAAACCGATACAATGGATACATTCATGGACAGTTCATGGTATTTCTTCAGATATCTGGACCCCAAAAATAAGGAATTACCATTTGATCCCAAATTAGCTTCCAGAAATATCCCAGTAGATATATACATAGGTGGGGTGGAACATGCAATTCTTCATCTGTTGTATGCTAGATTTATTTCTAAATTTTTGGGATCCATTGGCATGTTCGATGGTGCAAAATTCAAATTTGAGCCATTTAAACAATTGGTTACTCAAGGTATGGTACAAGGGAAAACGTACATTAATCCAGAAAATGGTAGATTCTTGAAACCTGATGAAGTTGAATTAGATACAGCAAAGGGTCATCCAATTATCAAAGCTACTGGTCTGGCACCACAGGTCTCATATGAAAAGATGTCTAAATCTAAATATAATGGTGCAGATCCAAACCAATGTATTGCCAAACATGGTCCGGATGCTACTAGGGCCCATATCTTATTCCAAAGTCCCATAACAGATGCCTTAGCATGGGATGAGGTGAAGATAATAGGCATTGAAAGGTGGTTAATTCGTGTCATAAGGCATACAATGGTTCTTTCTAAAGAACAGAAATATGCTTTCGATTATACTACTCCCTCTGATATGACGGACCCAGAAATTGAATTTCACAACGAAATTCAAAGATTACTAAAATCCATTACTCAAGGATTTGACATATATCTCTCACTGAATACCGTAATTTCTGATTATATGAAATTTACCAATGTTTTGGAAAACGCCTATAAAAACAAAACGGTTAGGAAGGAATTACAAATGTTAAATTTACAAAAACTAATTAGTGTCATTTATCCTGTAACACCTTCGATTTCAGAGGAAGCGGCAGATATCCTCATGAAAGAGCAAAATGGATGGGAAAATTGGAACCATTATCAATGGCCTTCTGTAGAACATATTACCCAAACTAACTTTAAAAAATTCCAAATTGTTGTTGATGGTAGAGCTAAATTCTATTACACGACAGAGAAGGATTTTTTCAAGAAGGGGAGAGATCATGTCATTGAAACTCTAAAGCATACACCTGATGGCCGTAAATATTTAAGTGATAAGACAATAAAGAAGTTTGTGATGAAATTCAATATAATTAGCTTCCAATTTTACAAAGCAAAAGATTTAGTGAAATTGGAAGAAGCAAAACAAAGAAAATTAGAGAGGCAGCAAATGGGAAAGAACGTGTAAATAAAAAGAAATGCTATAAAAAGGACCTTTTTCAACTATAGAACTTCGTTATATTTAGAGAGACTCTTTAAATATGTAAATAGAAACAATGCAATATGATTGTAACACTGCATAGTACTAATTATCTTCAATAATTCAGGTTTCAATTGATTGAAATCAGATATGTTTGAAATCCATAAACTTTTATCAGATAATTCACTGGTAAATCTTTTGAAACCTTCTTCCGTTATCAATTCACAGTAATTCATAGTTACTGAATTGTTTCGTTCAAGCTGATCTAGAGCTTGCTGGGAAAGATATGATGTGGAGGGAATTCCAAAAATGGAAAAAATAGCACTTGTCTTTGAATTAATATCCGGCAGATACAGGTTCTTAACAACTTCCTTTATGAATTTAGATGGTATATTAAATATCTTTTTTGATTTGTATATTCTATTTCTCCAAAGATAATTTGTCAAATCTAAGATATATTGGTTTTGTAGTTGCACGTAAAGATCGTCCGGTTCTCTATAAACCAATAGTTCTTTAACACTGACAAGATAACGACAACAGGCATTAAGGAGTAATGGATCATCAATAGTACAAAGCTTGTTCATTGTACTGTTTTTCAAAATTATTTGTTTCAGATACTGTTGGACAATCTCATCGGGCGTTTCTGGATCGTTAAATTGTTCATGGAAATTGGTAGCAATAAAAGAAAGAAGATCTAGTAAGGAAATGGTTGTGATTGTTATATGTCTATTTTCGACGGAATGAACAAGATTAGACAGTAATACTTTTCGTATATCGTTTAGAATATCAAGCACATAGGATATCAGTGCCATGTCAACATCAGACTCTAATAACCAATTTTTAAGCATCAATATGATTGAATTTGAAACAATTGATAAAATTGTATTTTGTGAGGTAGACCATATTTTAATCTCTGAATTTGTGTTGTTGCTTAAATTGCAAATATTTATAATTTGAAGGATCTTTTTCTGGAAATTGGTTGACTCCATTTCATCATTTATACCAGGACGTCTAATTATGGGGAACACAATGGTGCATATAGACATGAAAAGATCCTTGTTAGCAGATAAATTTTCTAAAATGAGAAATTCATCGATAACTTTTCTAATAAGATTAGTATGTAATTGGCAACCTTTCATTATGTGGTCAAAAACTGTAATTTTTTCTAAAGATTTCATCTTTTTATCTTGGAAACATCTCGTTAACTGCGTAGAGATCCATTCGTACATCTTTGACCAAAATTGTTCAAGTTGCACATCATTATTATCATGACGGGATCTAGTCAACACCATTGGATAAAATTGTATTGCCAAGTTGTTCTCATTTGTAAATATAGCTTCCCCACTTTTAGGCAATTCAATCTCACCCCATCGCCTTTGTAATTCACCTAAACAAGCAATTTCTTCCAGTTGTATTATTTCATTATCAGAATAACGTTCTTTATAAATTAATTGCAATGGTCTTTCTGGATCATCTTGCAATTGTATAATTTGATATCGTAATGATTTCTCAATAGATCTCTTGTTAAACTCGATGGGATTCACAGCAATCAGCACTTTCTTCAAATTACGACGAAATTCATCTTCAAATTGGAAACTTTGTAATACTTTTATGAATTTGATATCACAGTCAATCGTTTTGATTAGTGCCTGGATTCTATTAGACTTTTCCAAAAGAGTAAGATATCGTCTTAATATCAGGGTAGCATACGCTTCGCTATTCTCATACCCTGGATTCAGGGCAATTTGTTCCAAGATCTTCAATTTCCATGGTTTGATCTCAGTCGTCAACGTGGTGAACCATATTAAAATCAATGTAACCGATCTTTGCAAATAGTGAAATTGCCACAGGTGAGACCATACCGATAAATCGATCGTGTATTTAGGAATAAGGATTGATATATGGACTAACCAATTGCATAAGGCAGCTTGGAGTTCCTTGGATGGGTATTTTTGTTTCGTTGAAGTGGGTTGTCCCAAGTTTTTGACTATGAGATCAATGACACTCTTATTTATATAACCATTCGGCAGAAGATATTTCTTAATAATGATTAGCTTTGTCTCTTCTGATAGCAGACCTGAATGACATATGAATGTTATTAGTTTGATTAGGTTGGTTGATGTCAGACCGTGCTTGCGAGATAAGGTGTATAATTCATTCAATTCGGCTTTCAATTGAGTATTGGGAGTCGTGGAATTTGCATTTGTAAGATTTTCAATAGTTGCGTCAAGCTCAATAGACATATCTCCCTCTCTATAAGGTCAATACACTTCTTTGTATTTGATTCTGTTCTGTATATATGTTTGTTGATTGTAGGCGGCATACCATATAATTTTTCAATATTCAATGTTTACATTATGTACAATCAACCTGGACAAGTAAGAGTCGGTCAATTTAAAATTATAATGGCGAGTTACTAACCGAAATAATATTTACAGTAGGTAAGCAAAATAGTTATACCATTTTCTATATGAAGTTATAATGTGTTTCGTTAAATAATAGAAGGAGAATTGAAGTCGTTCGTTAGATCACGCTAGTCACGTTTGAAGCAATGGAAGAAGTAACAGCAGGCCCTTGAAACCATTCAGATTCAGTGTATGCACCGATAACGAAGTAGATCCAAACTCCCATTACGATAATTATGAATGGTCTTAAACGTGCTGGTAGATACACATAAAGTAAGTACATTGGCGACATTAGTAGAGCGAAGATTGCCAATCTAAATATTGTGGTGACGATGTCCCGTTCTTCATCCATCTTGGTTAGGGATTTTCTATTTGATCTGTAGTTATTGAGGTATATGAACACTGTCTTCGCAGCTGTTTGGAAATTGTGTTGAACTCCTTGTATGTTAGTGTTATTGTTCGGAAAAATTGAGTGTTTAATAAACCGGTGCGGTCATCAAAGATGCTGCCATTCAAGAAACCATTGCGTCAAAAATAAAGAAAGTGAGTATCAAACTAACCAAGTATTCTATAAAAACAAACGGTTTCTTTATTAAAAAATGTATAAAAACTTTTGAGAAAATGTCATCGATTGTCAAAATGACAAAATTTGGTATAACTGTGTCAAAGATGAAGTGAACAGAACAGAACGCCATAAGTGCAGATGTTAAACACATTATACTATGAATACCGAGCATGAATTAATTTTTATTTAAATCCAATTGTCCACTTAGGTCGTAACTCGATCTTGATCTAATGAATGGGTCCAATTCGACATAACTTCTACCCAGCTCATCACTCAATTGGTATCTTTGTTTTGCAAATGCCTTAGAATCCTCTTTATTTGAACTTTCAATCCATTTTACAGTCATTTTGATGAACTCATCAATTAATTGTTTCCTTCTCTCTAAGGCCTCTTGTTTCCCCTTCGTATCATCATGGAAGTGCTTATCTAGAGATCCATCAGGTGGTGAATAATGATCCAGATCAATTGAATCATTCTCACCATCTAAATATGAAGGAATCTGGTCCATGGGTATGAACTTGGCCAATTCTTGTGCATTTTTAGTAAATGTAATTTTAGATGCCACCACGGGGTCTAACGAATTCTTGATAATGTTCCAAATAGGGTTAAATAACCAAGGTGCTTTATGAACAAACAAATGCTTTAAAGATTCCGGATAATGCGCTTCAAAACAAGTAATTAAAAATTTAACTGGTGCATACTCCATATTGGAAAGGCTAAAATCGGTCAAATCGAATAAGATACTTGATGCTTGATCTCTCATAAAGAGACGTGAAAGTTCTATGACTAGGATGGCATATTCTTCCAATTCCTTTTCCGTTTGATCCGAACTATAGTGGAACTTGGGTCTAACAACTATGAGCGGGCATGAATCGCTTGTTGAGGTAAATATTACTGCCTTTTGAAGTTCTAAATTCTTTATTATGCCCTTTATATCTTTATCGTAAATGGCACGTTCACCATCATTCAGTAATTCATTAATATGCATCTTGGAAAGACGAAATTGGAAAGTTGATGAAAGCATCTTGATTGATTTATCTGTATTCCACTTACGAGCCCTTATAAATCTCAACAAATGATTATCCGGTGGATCTAATCTTAGCATATTCCAAAATTCCTCTTGTGTGGCACTGACATCCACTGTAAGTCTTTCGAATTCCGGATGAATTAAACCTGGAATGTATTGAATGGTACCCGTTGAGTTTTGTGAATGATGATGGTGATGATGTTGCTGATTATCCTGTGTAGCAGTTGAAGTCATCGAGTACAGTTTACCAAATAGGGATGACTTCTTCTTTGGTTGTTGTTCTGGGACAGATTTGATACTGTTACATGGTGACAGTACTTGTTGTTCCTTAAATGCCTCGGACCCATCTACTGGGATGCCCCATAAGTGGAACAAATATGTCCATACTTGTTTCAACACTACTTCTTTGTTAACGTCGAGATTTTGCCATTTCCTAGAATGTGAGCGTTCCTTGGAAGTCATTGAATTGTTTGATTGGATGGATACCATAGTAGGAGAGAGAATCAAAGCATTCAAAGATGCGAATTTATATATGTATATATATCTATATTTGAGTCGTGAAGGGTAGTAGATCTACTCAACAGATCGATGGGGTAAACGATTTCGTTTATCTATTTACGTGACACGTTAAAAATCTACAAGAAAGCGCCAGATTTTTCGAACGTCGCAATTTCAATTTCAATTTTTTTTTAAAAAAAAAAATTAATAATAATAATAAGTTATAGTCATAAATACATTACATTACATGATGATGGCTTCTTGTGGGACATTAACAGAGATAGTCTTATGTGGCAAAACTTTCCCTCCATTGACGTAAATTTCGTCCTTCACCTTAACGTCATCACCCAATACAGTGACACCTTCTAAACGACACCATCTCCCCACAGTGGAATGCCATCCAATAAGGGTATCTTTGATCAACGAGTGTTCCATAATAGTAGAATTTGCTAGCACGACGGATTTCTCAATTCTTACACCGTCACCAATTTCTACATTGGCACCAATGACCACATCGGGTCCGATCTTTGCACTTGGAGCAATAACAGCGGTTGGATCAATTAACGCGTCACCCAATACGTTACCACCAGCAGATAACAAAGCTGGGTTTTTTCTTCTCAATGATTTCAAATAAAGACCAGTACCAGCCAAATAATCCTTTGGTTGTCCTACATCCATCCAAAAACCTTCCAAATCGAAAGAATACAACGATCTCTTATTGACCAAGATGGGGAAAGTTTCCTTCTCAATGGAAGTTGGTTTCAATTCGATCAAATCAATGACCTCCGGGTTCAAAATATAAATCCCAGCATTAATTCTATTCCCTACGAATTCCTTAGGTTTTTCCACGAACCTATCGATCAAATTGGGCACTTTCAAATCATGAACAATAACCCCATATTTGGAAGGTTCATCCACTTTGGTAGCCACGATGGTCCCCATGCCGCCATGAGCCCTATGGAACTCGGCCAATGCCTTGAATGGGTACTCACAAATGACATCAGAGTTCAGGACAAAAAAGGGAGAATTATCCTTCTTCAAAGTCTTCTCAGCCAACTTCAAGGGACCCGCCGTGTCTAGGGGTTCCTCCTCCACAGAGAAAGTGATATGGACACCGAATTCCCTTTCGTATTTTTGCAAAGTGGAGACCATGACTTCCGGTCTGTAATTCACTGCAAGGACGATATCTGTGACACCAGCCTGGGCAAGGGCTTCAATTTGGTGCAGGATCATGGGTCTGTTGGCGAACTCGACTAATGGTTTGGGGACCGTTAGTGTTAGTGGTCTTAGTCTGGTACCGTAGCCTCCTACTAGAATGATAGCTTTCATGTTTGTGATGTTGTGCTGTGGCAAGGAAGCAAGAAGACAAGAAGAAATTGCGATGGGTTGTTTAAATATTCGAGGAGCACATATCTGTGAGGGTTATCTACTATTGTTCTGGCAGGAACCCCGGTTTATTGTTCGCTTGGTACAGTGAAAAAAGTTTAAAAAATGCGACACGGTGTTCATATTTTCAATACATTACAATATACACTACAGAGTAAAATAAAGGGGGAGAGGGGAGGGGAGATAGTATGTACGTACATAGAGTGTGTGTGTGTGGGGGGTGCTGCACTGTGCACAGATCTTACATCAATTCTGAAAATCCAGGAACAATGTTCTTGGTGAAACCACCCTCTTTAGCGGCAATTTCGTAGTAGCCGTAGATGGTGGTGGTAGCCATTAAGATGGAAGCACCTGAACCCAAGGTTCCTAATAGATCGGACCCGACAGATAGGGCACCGATGGTGGCACCACCGAATGCGGCAGCTGTTGGGATGACACGTTTCAATTCTTTCAAGACGTTAGTTTCTCTCTTACCGCTAATGACCATACCTTCATCTTTGAATTGTTTGGCAATGTCCTTTGGTGAAGTACCTGAGATTTCGATCCAAGTCTTGGAGAAGATGGCACAGGTACCTAGGACAAAGGAGACGTAAATGACAGTCTTGATTGGATCCAATACGATTTCAGAGATGGAGAATAATGGTTGAATGTAGTATGATAACCCAGACAATGCCATTTGTGGACCTTGAGTACCTGGTTTAATACCCCAAACACCTAATAATCTAATGATTGGATTATGTGGGAACTTCTGGTATAACATTTGAGAAATTAAGAAAATGTTTGAAGTCAATGCACTTTGTAACATGATTGGAGTGTTTGAAGTGTAGAACAATTTGATTGGGTAGACACCGACTTGACCTCTAATCTTGGTAGATCTAATTGGTAATTCGTAACGGAACCCTTGCAAATACAAGACAAACAAGAAGACAGCGATGGTAGCCAAGACTTGGAAAACGTTTGGTAAATTCGTTCTGTAAAATGCTTCGACTAAAGCTCTCTTCTTATCCTTTCTCACAGCTAACAAATGGAACAATGCGACGACGGCACCTTCAAATTCATTACCACGACCGGTATTGACGGTAGTTGGAGCGAAAGCCTTCCAAAAGATTTGTTCAGCAATGTTGGTGGCGGTGAATAGGGAAATACCTGAACCCAGCCCGTACCCCTTAGACAACAATTCATCTAATAATAAGACGATGAAGGAGGCAAACATCAATTGGAAGATTAGCAATAGGGAGATGGCCCATCCGATACTCTTTGGATCACCGTAATTACCCGTCAATACGACGACGACAGCTTGACCTAGAGTCAAGACGATAGCGCAGACTTTTTGAGCCACTTGGAACAATTCACGGTCATTCTTGTTGTTCAATTGGACGTTTAGCAATTGAGTTCCTTGTAAGAATTGGAAGATCATGGAGGAGGTGATGATGGGGGAGACACCCAATTCCATCAAAGTGCCTCGGTTGGAGGCCAGCATGGCTCTTAGCCAGTATAATGGGTCAGAAGTTTCACTGGAGACGATACCATAGAGGGGGATCTGACCTAGGATCAAGAAGATCAATAGAGAGACACCAGTCCAGATTAATTTTTGGTTGTATGGGACCTTCCTTTGAGGGGAGATGACTTCTGGGAGGAATGCTTCGAATGGTTTGAAGATATCTAATATACGATCCGACATTTTAGAAGAGATGGTGGGTACGTAGTGGCAGTAGCGGGTGTGTAGAGATTGGATAGCCGGTTGGAAGGAAGGAAGGGTGTTTATGTATTGGATCTTGTTTATCCTTGAGTGGAAGTTTTATGCTTGCTCGCTTGTCATGGACGGAGAGACAGATTCTTGCCACGTCAAATAAATAAATTTTGGCAGAGTGGGCCGTGCGGGTGACCCCTTTGCCAGAAAATGTATTGAAGGAAAGAAGAAGCAACAGATAGTTAGTTAGTTAGTTACGTTCAAGAGAGCAAGAGCAAGAACAAAGAGCAAGAGCAATGGAGTCTGCTGCGCCATCTTCGGCCAAGTTGTTTTTTGTCGGCATATGTATACATGCTATATTCATGGTGCTCTGTAAACGCTATGCCAATCGTGAAATATTGGTGTTACAAGGATTTGTATGGATAGTTGCGCTTGCCCTAGGCCAAGATCTTGGGAAGGGATTTGTCTTGTTTGGAAGTTGTGTTATCCTGTCTTCGTTATTCCTGGGCGAGTTGCCCAGTTTGAAAGGGGTGGCCGTAGGGCAGGGGAAGAAGGAACAATCTACCTAGCAATGTATTGTATAGTGAAAATATAATAATGCTCTTTCGTATTTGTTTCGCGAACGTTTCGCGTTGCCAGTGGTGTTCTTCCTTGACCTGGAGTTGGGATTTCCCCATCCCCTAGAAGAAAAACAGCAAAAAATGGGAGACCGTCGGGGAATGAGAAGAAGAGAGAGTACAAGAAGAAGACAGAATAGAGAGATCTCTTCGATGATTACGTTATCCAAAAAACTGAGATGGATAAATATCACTGTGAACGAAGGAAGGATCGTGTGGGATGATCCCCCGTTCGTCCGGGTCCAAAAACAATGTCCGGGTCATCGGAGTTGGTCTCTCGGAACAGCGGGGTGTTACGTAATCCGATAAAAATAATAAAATAAAATTAAAATAGATAGCCGCCCATCTCAATCTTTTAATAATCTATCTTCATTGATTGATTCATTCATTCATTCCCCTATTCCCTTTCCCTTCCTTTACCCACCCCTTTCCCCACGTTTTATTCAACTCTCTTATATATATATAAGTCTATACACACACTCTCTCTCTTGCCACTTCCACTCTCACTCACTCTCTCAAAACAACCATCCAGCCAATCATGCCCGTCCCAACTGAAACAATCACTATCTCTGCTCCATCCACAGAACAAAGAAGAAACTCCAGCGAAGCCATCAACACAGACATCGTCACCCTCCCACGCTTCATCCTCGAATCACAACAACAATTCAAACAGGCAAGAGGTAACCTCACACTCCTACTAAACGCTCTGCAATTCGCTTTCAAATTCATCTCACAGACAATAAGAAAGGCCGAATTGGTAAACTTGATAAACTTGCACAATTCTTCCATCACCATAAACGCCACCGGTGATGTCCAAAAGAAACTGGACATCATCTCGGATGAAATATTCCTTAATGCCATGAAATCATGCGGGGTAGTCAAGATCCTCGTCTCTGAAGAACAAGAAGATTTGATCGTTTTCCAGGGGAACAACATCAATGATCAAACGTATGCCGTCTGTTGTGACCCCATTGATGGGTCCTCCAATTTGGATGCAGGTGTCGCCGTGGGAACTATCGTTTCCATCTTCAAGATCGATCCAAACGTCAAGGATTTGAAACAAAACGTATTGAGATCTGGGAATGATATGGTCGCAGCATGTTATGCAATGTATGGGGCATCCACTCATTTATTCTTAACGTTCGGACAAGGTGTTGATGGGTTCACTTTGGATAATAATTTGGGTGAGTTCATATTGACTCAACCAAATTTGAGAATCCCACAACAAAGATCCATTTACTCCATTAATGAGGGGAATACTTTCAATTGGGACCCTAAAATAAGTAAATTCATCGACTTGTTAAAGAACCCACAAAGTGAAATGAATAATAACTGTGTTCCTTACTCAGCAAGGTATATCGGTTCCATGGTTGCTGATGTTCATAGAACGTTTCTTTACGGTGGGTTGTTCTCTTACCCCTGTGATAAGAAGAACAAGAACGGGAAATTAAGACTGTTGTATGAGGCATTCCCCATGGCTTTCTTAGTGGAACAAGCTGGTGGTAAGGCCGTTAATGATTTCGGAGAAAGAATTATGGATTTGAAACCAAAACATATTCATGATAAATCTTCCATTTGGTTGGGCTCCACAGAGGAAATTAACAAATTCTTAACCTATATTGCATAACTTTGCACTCTCTCATGTATATTTTATTTTTATTTATATTCTATCTTACGTACATTTTTTCAATGCGATGAAAATAATTAAATCAACAACAACAACACAACCACCAATGGACGTACTAGCTCATTGTAGGGTCTACCCGCTCTCAAACTTCTATCATCCATCACCACAATCAATAACTCTTCCAAATACACTAATATCAAACACTGACAATGATAAACCACACATAGGCTTACTTCACCTAATAGAACACGATTTCAAGATGTCAAACTTTAAAAAACAACTATTCAATCATTTGACAACTTCAAACGCATCATATCTCATAATCGACATCACGTCCACTTGGAAAAGATTCTTACTCTCTTCCTCTTCCGCTTCTGCCTCCCTCATGTACATGAACTCCACTTCTATCCTCTCCTTCGAGGGACTCATTAACTACCTCGTCCAATTGAATGATCATCCAACCACAGCTTTGCAAAGATCACTCTCCATCAATAACGAACCCTTACAATTAACCCTACCACTATCGGGAATAATCATAGACAATTTATCCTACTTACCGCAGGACCCACCGCAATTCAAGATCCTGACAAACATACTGAAATTACTAAGAAAATCCCTGGGTTGTTGGATAATGACTACCAGCTACGGTCTAGAATACAACCAGGGCATAGAAAATACAATCTCAACTTCTGCATCAAATTCAAATACATACATCCCATTAAATTATACAAAGGAGATGGATATCGTCCTCCTCCATGAACGTGACCTAAGATCACGTATCCTCTAGCATTCAATTATTGACCTTCCGGGGACGACTCTTCACTCGTCTACTGTACCAACCACCGTTGGCAGACGGCATCTTCGCTACACTGGCCCAATTATGATCGCTTCGAATCACATACGTCCGCGGCGGTGTCAACGTAGTCAGCACAATTGGACTCATTCGAGGTTCACTGTAAAATGTCACCGCTGTGGAAGGATTCTTCATCCTCCATGATCCACGATAACGTGGACGGAATCTTACCTCGGCGGAAGGAGGTTGCGTGTGCATCGGTGCGTATTTCACTGGCCCCATTTGCTTATAGTATGGAATGTACCCCACCCCGTCCCCATACAATTCAGATTCAGGTTCAAGTTCAGCCTCCATGGCTGGCTCCTTCAACGTCCCATCTTTATTCGCAACTTTCTCACCACGCATACCAATGAAATGAATCGGAACTGTATATTGAATCACGTACGATGCACCGGATAGTTCTTGGAATATTTGTACATAGTAATATCCATCCGTCCCAGCACGAGAGTCAATACTCAATTCCACCTCTCCCTGGGCCCTCACGGTTTCCAACGTCAATAGGTGACCCATGTTCGTTATTTGATCGCCAGGACCAGAACATAATGTGAATTTATACCTCTGTATTACCTGCGCATCATCATCATTGTCCGAATGCCACTGCAGTTTTAATTTCTGTACCGGTTCCTTGTGGAAGTCCAATTGAGCTCCCAATTTCGGGGACGTGATCACCATCTTGCATTGCCCCACGACAATCATCAACAGCCATGCCAATGGATAAAATAACATCTTTGTTCGCTTGCTTGCTTGTTTGTTTGTTTGTTTGCTATTGTGACTGATTATTTTATTTTCAGACATCTTTGAGTCCTCCCCTAATTTTCATTTACCGACACTTTCACTAATTAACACATTCATTTTTTTCGTTTCATCACGTTACATATTCATTAAACAGATATATAAAATAACTCAGTAATTAATTATAACGATATCCACATTCTTCCCCCACATGATCATGTAACCAAACTTCCACATTCGCAAAATGTTTACCACAATGCTTACAATTACCAGGAACAGAATTCCTCTCTGTCTTCTTCGTCCCAGCAGGGTATTGGAAATGTAACGCTTTCAAATGATTTTTAAACGTATCACCTCTAGAGAAAATCCCCGAGGGATGACAATTCAAAGTCTCGAAATTAATTAATTGCTTCTTGAACGGGTACATCTCCATATCTAATTGAATTAGAGTAGAATTATAGGGACACTTATAAGCACCACTTAATTGATGCAACGATTTCAAATGATCATGTGCACTCTCCGTTCCATTGGCGACTGCACCACCACCACTTGCCTTCTTCCCCTCCGGTAACGCATCCTTCCAATGTCTCTTTTGATGCCTTATTAAATCATTGTTACGACCAAACCCACGCTGACAAATTGGACATTTGTGCGGTCTATCCTCGGGAACTAAATGTGTAGCCTTATGTGTCGTCAAATTAGCATAGTACCCGGAACAAATGGGACATTGTTTCTTTCTTCTCTTTGTCTTGGCAGACACCAAGGGATCATTAATGAGGGTCGCATTCGTGGGGGCTGGTACCGCAGGTGTCACACTTCTACTCTTGACATTACTATTATTGGTCGCAATTGTAGGTGTCTTTAATTTAGGTATGGGTGGTGACATGATATCGCCACGTCTTCTCTTCAATAATGAATCACTGGATAACATGGCAGCGGAATAGATAGAATGTAATCCGTCTTCCATTGTTATTTCGGGCATGTAATCCACAGATGCCAACGTTTCAGCTCGTAATTGTGGAGGAATATCAATGGCTGTTGCGGCGTTGCTAGCAATTGGTGCTGCAACGGGCATCTCCATGGGAACAGAGGCCGGAAGTACCAATGGTTCTGTCATGGTAATTTTACCCCTGAGATCACCACCCACCTTGCTATTTTCTGACGCTATAGACTCTTCTCGTGCTTCTGATTCAACGTCACTGGTCCTCGTGGATGCGTAACTATCCTGTGATATACTTGCACTACTATTATTCTTAGAAGTTAATAATTGATAACTTAAGAGTCCACTCCTCCTTGATGAGGGCAACATGGTCTTCTTATAGTTGGGCATAGACGCATGAGTAAAATTCTTACCCAGGGGGCTCCCATTTCTATCGTCATTAGAATCAGCATCCACGTTTCTATATTTCGTTTCCGCTGCTCTGACCAAACTGTCAAAGGACGAAATTGGGGGAAGTGATGGTATATTAATTGAACTATTTTCCATATTGAGACGCAAACAAACTATCTTTCTCTTTTGCTATCATCATTGTCCAAAATTTAAGTGCTTCAAAATTTACTTTCTCAAAGCTTTTTGGTCGTTTTATTTTATTTCTTAGTTTACTCTCAAACATGAACCGACCAAAACCCTCTTTTTGCCCTAAATTAGGGCTCAAAGCCAAAAAGAGAAACTTAACCCTAGCCGTTTGAACAGACAAAACAAACAAATAATAACAACAACAAATAACGTGTATCCATCTTTTGCATCGTATATCTCTAAAACGGTGACATCGTACGCCTATGAATAGTAATAATCAGAACATGACAAATAGAGGCCTGGTATTACCTCCTCTGAACGGTAACGCGGCCAATGATGGTGGCAATGGCAATGGCAATGGCAACGCTGCTAACATTCGAAATATCGCAAGAGCTAATGACGGAACTAATGTAACTGTGGAAGACACTACCAATAGCAGCAATTACTACGAAGCAAACGTTAGCGTGGAACAGAGTACTGTAGTGGATGAACGGTCAACTGTGGATACTTTGGTTCAAAGAGCTTTTGATAATGCTACTACACATAACTCTGCTGTAACTGCAAATTTGGTGGGTCATCATCCCGCTGTCACTGACGAAGATTTGGATACGGATGAAACATTTGGAGAGACTGAGCGTGAGGATGAAGAAGAAGATGAAGAGGCTGATGGAAGGGCTGCCGAAGAAGAAGAAGAGGATGATGATGATGATGATGATGATAATGATTTGGATGATGAGGCTGATGCAGATGGGAACTACACTCAAGGTATTACTGAAATTGATCCTGAAACTGAAATTGTTGTTGATGGTAACAAAAGATGGATTCCAATTCATCTCTTGAGAAAGAATAGAGCTGTGGTTTGGACTCATTTCTTGGGACTGAATAAGGCATTACTTGAAGCCAAATGTAAACATTGTGGGGAAGTCATTAAAAAATCCGACAATCCAGTGATGAAATCATCCATCAAAAAATTTCAGGCTCATTTAAGGAAGAAACATAAAATAAACCCCAATGAAAGTTTTTATAAGAAGACACCTTTCCCAGCAAGAAGGTCTCATAGGCAAGATCAACACAGTCACCATGAACAACGACAAGGACAAGGCGACGATGACGCACATTTGAGTAGACCTTCGTTTAGACCTGAAAGGTCAGTATCTGATTTTAATAATTTTATGGGTACTTCTCTAATAAATTTTGTGAACAGCAATAGTATAATAACAAATCCTTCCACAATAACTACTCAAAATCATATGAATAATGGAGATATTACCAGTATTACTGAAAATCAAGCCGCTAGAATGTCCAATGAAAGACTATTGAGCTTTTCTACGAACCAATTATTATCTATTATTATTGCTTCTGAAAATTTACCATTGTCCTTTGTAGAAAATAGTTCAGTCAAATTACTATTATCAAGAGTTCCAGGCTCATATAACCCAGATCCTAAAATTATTCACGATTCCATTAATCGTATCTCCAATGCTATTGACGAAATGATTACAAGAACAGTCTTCCGTAATAATGCCGACATGTCACTAATAATCTCTAACACTAACTTTAGTCAACAAAATAGTGACCCAACTAGCCAATCTGATGAAGAAGTACGTAATAACCAAAACGTAGAATTAATTCAAAAATTAGGTTTGTTCTTAAATGAAATGAGTAAGATTAATTTCTTTTCTTTTAGTCATTGTATTTGGAATAAAAACACTTCGTTGTTATCGCTGCAATTCTACGATGAAATTTCATCTACTATGAAAATTTTGCCATTATTAACTAGTAGATCGAAAGATGAATCTGATACAACATCTGTTTCGCTAAGAACTCAATTGAATACAGTTTTCAGAACCATCCCAGGTCTGTATAAGACAGTCCTATCAGCTACTTTACCCAGATCAAAGATTACCGATATGCTGAACGTTGATGATTTTTTCCTTGGTACAAATGATTTAAACCCTAAGAATTTCTATCATAACTGTATTGTCACTATCTTAACAGATGCAATTACTCCATTGTTTGGAAGTATTGAAAATGAAGTGGATGATTTAATGAATACAAGTACTATCAACTCTGAACCTGTCCAAGAAAACTCTTTGCCCAATGACTATTTTAATGCCTCTCCATTGGATACTTTAATTGACCTATCTCATGTCAATATTGAAGGATCCATTTTCCATAAGATTAATCTATTCTATGAAGAATTATTTTCCAATTCTTGGCAATTAGATAGATTCAAAACTTTATGTGGTGAACACTTGAATGATCCTGAAATTAAATTGATACCATTTGATAAATTTAAATACTCCTCTGCAGAGGAATGTTTGGAAAGATTTATTGACTTACGTCCGGTCATTGAGTTAAATGAGCCCCGTTTGAATTCAGGAAGATTCACAGAAGTGGATTTCCAAATTATGAGTTACATGTTGGAAACCTTACAATCCATCAACAGATTAATTCTCTATTTTGCATCAGGTACTTCCGGTAACTTTATCTATGTTTTATTTGCCATATTACATGTGGAAAGACACTTGGCTTCCACTATAAGTAATGTTCAATTTCAAAGATTAATTAAACCATTCCAGGCAGTTTTAGCTAATATTAGAGAAGTGAAACAAGTCCTACTTACAGATGATATGAATCTCTTAGCTATGTTCCTTTGTCCCGCAGTATTATTTGAGAGAGAAATTCTAGAATATGCCTTCAAATCCATTTCTTTATCTGATATTGTCGATATAGTTTCAACTACTGTCTTCGACTTATTGAAAAGATTTATTGATGTGGAAACACTCACTCAACAGAATCCAAGAATGAATCAACTGCAAATGCAAATGCAATTATCAGCGGAGCATAATGAACAACCTCATGCCACTTCATTTGATGCCATAAATGAATCAAGTATATTTGCATCAGGTAGAGAAAATATGGAAAATACATCGAACATGGATACCACTTCTAATGATGCAATTAAAGAAACTGTGGACACACTTTTAATGAAATTGATCCAAGAAGATTTGTACGAGTATTTGAGTACTGTAAATTCAATTGTGCCTGTATCTTATAAGGCCTTTTGCGATGAAAGCGGATACGTTAGGTATAACAATCGTTTCAAGAAAGGTAAACCTTTGTACGATGGGGAATCAAATGCTGATGAACAAGCTAGGATTATTGCAGAAGAGTTGGCTAATGTACAACCGATGAATTATATTGATGAATTAATGGATATTCATGTTCCTGTTTGTAATGCTTTCTGGGCACAATTATTGAAACATGATGCTGGTGTGGTTATAAAGATTTTGATAAGAATTATGAGAACACAAGCTGCATCTTCAGTTAGATCTGAATATTCATTCCTGAAGAATTTCAAACCTAGAGCTGGCGCTGACCTTTTTGAACAGATTGTCAAGATAAGAGTATTCAATGAACAATTTGTTGCTGGTAAAGTGGATTTCGATTTGGATACCCTATCCACAGCCAGTCAATACCGTTAGAGTATACATTGGTTGATCTTGTTGTATTTTACTTTTATCATATCTTGTAGTGGGGATGAATAAATATACAAAACTTGTATAAGTAGTATACACTACGTGTAATATTTTTTTATTTCTTTATTTATTTATATCTAAAACTTATTCCGTTATGTTATTGTAGTCTATATCTTTTATCAAAAGTAATCATTTTTTTGTTTTCGATTTTCGTTTATACTTTCCTCGAGGTGGCAGTAGTCACATTACGTTTGCTGGTGGTTGAAACAGCATCTCCTTTCCTATCCTTCTTGGATACAGAGTTTTTCTTCTCGTGTTCCTTTTTACTTTTCTTGCCAGCCATCTTATAAGAGCTAACATAAAAGGAAATAAATAATACCAAATATGAAGTCAAAATCATGTAGCCATAAGCTGCAGCAATTTCCTCCCCATAACATGACCCCATATGAGGTAAATATTCAGCAAAGTATTCATTTGCATAAAAGGTATAAGTGGCAAAGTAAACAAAACCTAAATCAATTAAAAATTGAATAATTTGGAATCTGGTAACCCATTGTTTCCACCAAACTCTAATACCACATGAGCTTAGGAAATAATACCAATACATGATGACATGGACACCTAGATTTAAAGTAATTGGAACCCATTCAACAGAAGTATGGCCCATCAGTTGAGTGTAACATAATAAGGCGGTAGCACCATGGTGGTAGGTATGTAAGAAGATCAACTTTTTTCTCTTTAGGATTAAGAAAACCGTATCAAGTAATTCCCAAAATTTGGTTAGATAATTTAAGTAGTAAAGGGTAATTAACTTGGGGGTAAATGCGTCCTTGGAGCAGATAGCCCAAAATAATCCATGATGATAAACCATAGGGATTAATTGCTCTAATAGTAGCATCAAGACGATGAACGAAACGGAAGTTAGGAATATATTGTGCATTTGGAACAAAATAGTTAATCTCATTGGCGAAGCCTTAAATAGGTTTAAAATAAATTGACCTCCAAAAATTATAATGTAATACACTATAATGACTCCAATGGCCTGGTATCCATTAGCTAAGAATGTTTCATTGTAAACAAATCTAAACTCTTCAGCTGGATAACCAACGATAAAATTGAATACTTTAGAAAAGATTGGCCATAATTCTAAGCCAAATGGATGTTCCACAGATGGGACATGGTAGCTAATCCATGAATTTAACTCGACGTTACTGAGAAAAGTCTCAGGTATCGTTGAATTGTTAATAATTTGTTCCATTGTATCTTAAACGTAATTCCCGACGATCTTTTGTTTAAATCTGCAGAGTCCGGCGACAATTCCGAGGAAGATAAATTGCAAAACTTGAGGCAATTGGGAGATCGACGTTACAGTGTACACCCTGCTAAATGGAACGAGTTGTAACTCAACTCATCTTCTGATTTCAATTGAAATATTTCACTTTTTGTTTTGTTTACAAAACTGGATTTACCCTAATGTAGGGCCTAACATAAAAAAATATAATTAGGGTTCAAGTCGCTAGTGACGTAACCCTAATGAAATTTGGAATTTACCAATTCATTGAATAACCCCTATCAGATTTGCTTAAACCGTAGTGAATCAAAGAACAATTGTGCAATCAGATTATCTGTCTCTTCAAATCCAATACTCCAAACCATTATTTTAAGATGCCAGTATGTTATTGATTGTAGAAAGAGGGCTGAAAGTTTGGTAGACTTTTTTTATGGGATGTTTTATACTAACAACAAATTTGCTCTATTGCATTTATTGAAACAGGCATATCACTCTACTTTCCCAGTCGATCCACAAAATGACAGAATGGTTGGAAACTTTGCTATATTGCCATTAAATTCCAAATATAGAGGGCCAGCATACCCAGCCAATTCTGATTACGATATAATTGATGAATGTCTCGATCTTTTCCGTGCCAATTCATTCTTCAAGAACTTCGAGATTAAATCACCTGCCGACAGAGTGTTAATTTATGGTATTCTATTTATCAACGATTGTCTCTCTAATTTGAAGCCAAATACATCTTATAATGAAGCTATGAAAGTGTTAACAAACGTTGCCTTAGATAACTTTACCATACCTGGAACACCTGGATTTCCCTTAAATACCGTCTACTCTGTGCCTGTGGAGGATCGTAACGGCATGGATCTTTTGAAAACTTATATCCAACAATTCCGTCAAGAACTAGCAATGAGATTATTAGAAAGAATTTACAGAGACTCTAAGGAAAGTCCATCTAAATATTGGCTAGCATTCACTAGGAGAAGATTTATGAATAAATCATTATAATAGGTAATGGAATGTATTAATATAGTCCACTGGACGTGGAGAATCCTTCAAAATAATTGATATTATAGATACTTAAGAATCATTTTTACATGTATATTTGGGGATATATTTTAATACGATAAGACAATATATTGCGTTGTATATGTGTACATTGACTTCATTAAATAAATCACTCTTTTACGTTACCTTCCACCGTTTTGTGGTTTTGTTGCTTCTTAGTTACTCTTTCAAATAATTTAAAGGCTTTGTTTTGTAAGGCGTCTGTGGATTTTTTAATGACGTTCACATCCAAAGACATATCATTTTCCTTTTCCTTAAAATTATTGATCAATTGCCTTAATTCCTTTAGTTCTTGTAAAACTGTAGGATATTGGTCGTCTGTTGAGATTGTCTTCTTAAACTTCTCAAATGCATTTTCCGTGTCACTTATCATTATGTCTGCTTTTGTTATTAGCTCCATTCTTTGTCTGATTATGTTATCTGTTTGTCTGTTTGCATTGGCTTCTTCTACCAATTTATTTATTTCCTCTTCAGTTAATCCTGAGCTGGGAATGACAGTAATAGATTGCTCTTTACCACTACTCTTTTCTGCAGCAGATACATTAATTATACCATCCGCATCTATATCGAAAGTAACAAAGATCTGTGGTATCCCCTTTAACATCGGTTGGATCCCAGTCAATTTAAAATCACCGATTAGTTTATTATCACGTACTAATCCTCTTTCACCTTGGTAAACTTTAATGTCTACACCTGTTTGCCCATCCACCCCCGTACTGAAGATTTCTGTCTTGGTAACTGGCACAGTAGTATTCCTTGGAATTAAAGGTGAAAATGCACCGCCAAATGTTTCAATACCTAAAGTTAATGGTGTTACATCTAACAGTAACACGTTCTTAATTTCCCCTGAAAGGACACCACCTTGAATGGCAGCCCCTAATGCCACCGTTTCGTCTGGGTTAACGCTTGTATTGGGTTCCTTTTGAAATATATCCTTCACTAACGCTCTAATCTTGGGCATTCGCGTCATACCACCCACTAGTATGACTTCATCTACATCTTCCGGTTCAATATCAGCATCCTTCAATGCCTTCTTTACAGGGTTTAATGTTTTTTTGATTAGATGCATGGTCATATTATCTAGTTCTTCTTCTTTCAATTCCATGTTTAGATGATAATTATTTACAAGGAATGGTATCTCTACCTTTGTTGTATGTACGTGAGAAAGTTCGATCTTTGCAGTCTCTGCAGCTTCCCTTAATCTCTGCATGGTTTCCTTACTATTTATGACTGTTTCTTTTTGGCAACCGGGGTTATCTTTAAGGAAAGTTTCCACTAGATGGTTTATAATGACGTTATCGAAATCTTCACCACCAAGATGAGTATCCCCATTTGTAGATCTTACCTCAAAGACTCCATCCTCAATGTCAAGAATAGAGATGTCAAAAGTCCCACCACCAAGATCGTACACAGCAATGATTCCCTTCTTACTCTTCTCCTTTGAATCAATACCAAAACTTAACGCAGCTGCGGTCGGTTCGTTAACAACTCTCAAAACTTTCAAACCAGCCAATTTCCCCGCATCCTTGGTAGCCTGTCTTTGGGAATCGTTAAAATAAGCTGGTACAGTAATGACAGCCTTATCGATAGTTTCATTCAAGTAAGTCTCAGCAGACCCCTTCAAATACTTCAACAATAGTGAACCAATCTCACTGGGTGATCTTACGATCCCATCACTGGTAGCCACGTAAGCTTGTCCATTCCCTGTATCAGCCTTCACGATTTTGAAAGGCATGACAGGGATGTCCCTTTGCACTTCGGCATCATCAAATGATCTACCAATGAGTCTCTTTGTTGCAAAGAATGTATTTTCTGAATTCAAAAGGGCCTGTCTCTTGGCAGGTGTCCCAACGATAACGTTGTCCCTAGTGGTGGATTTGAGATCGAAGGCCACCACGGAGGGAGTGGTACGTTGACCTGATTCATTTTCGATGATCGTAGCAGACCTCTTATCGTTAGAGTCACGAATGTAAGCGACGGCACTATTGGTGGTCCCCAGGTCTATACCAATGACCCTCGATGAGACCTTGGTGGATATCTGGCGACGTATCGCTTGTCTGAGCATTGGGTTGTTGGTATGTTGTGTTGTTAATGGTTGGTGATGACTAAGAACGATTAAAGGTTAAATAAATGTTCCATTGACTTCGCGATAACGTTTGGTAAGACAGAATCGAATGTATTTTATTTATGTATTTCTATACAGATATATATTGTAATGAACATGTTTGTTCAGGCAATGAGTCCGATCTTGGTTAGTTCCTGCTTCAAGAGGCCCTTACCTTCCAGTTCATGCAATTTGGTCTCAGTGCCCCACACAGAACCATCGACAAAGATGGTTGGCAGGTTCCTGGACCCACTAACAGTTAGAAATGCCGAACGCCATGACTCCTGTTCATCCTTGGAAAGGTTACCAATATCGAAGATCTTAATTTTAGATCTACATTTGAACTTGTCCCAGATGGAAAGCGAGTAAACGCAATCAGGGCACCAATTAGCGGACAATTGGAAGAACTTGTTTGAGCTGATCAACTGGCGGGCCTCAGCTTCGTATTTAGATTTGCTTTGAGTCATATTTGTCTCTTTACAGTGCTTATACTGGCTATAAAGTAAACTAATTCACCATTGAAATCCTTGTTTTACTACTATCGTTACAATATGCCACCGGGTAACGTCCATTTTGAGGAATAATAAAGTAAAGTGTAGTTTTAATAGTGATACTCAGAACTTCTCTAAAGGAAATGACTGCAATGACCTCGCAGTATAACTTCATATTAGATGCCTCCTCCTTTGAGAAGGGACTGGGGAACGTAAAGAGATGGATGGTGCAGTATCCAGCCACAAACAAGATCAAATTGAACTTCTACATCCCAACCTACACCTTGAAAGAGTTGGACTTTCTGCAATATCGAGAGAAGAGCTTTACTGCTAAGGAAGCACTCAAATTCATCGATTCGTTGGAGACCCCATTGATTACGGACAAGAAGAAAGAAAATTTTAACATGATTATTGAAATGCCCGATTTATTGGACATTATCTCGTGGAATGATGTGTTGGATTCGGTCAATAGTAATAGAGACAAGGATGAATTGAATAAAATACCAAGAAGATACAAGAATTTGTTGAAGAGTTGCGTCTTTAAATGTAACATGGAGGATGAAAATTTGAAATGGATCTTGATTACTGAGGACACAAAAGTGAGAAAATACGCTTCATTGTGTAATATCCCATGGTGTTCCATTGTTGATGCAGATTCCATCCTTTCTAGAGAGATCAACGATAAGAGTTTCCAAGACAGTGAGAAGTTTTTGAATTTGTTGTTAAAGAATGGTGGCATTAAGGCAGAAAACGAAAATGGAGAACAGATTATAAAGACCAGTTTTGAAAAAAGCGTATATGCCTCTAGAGGTTCCGGTAAATTATGGAGTCCATGAATTATTACCTGTCACTCTTACAAGCATATTTGTTAATGATAAATTGCATGACAGTGATGGGTGCTCTAGGATGCTGAAGTGTCCTCCATCTTATACAATATTTTCTAAAGCCACTAGATGTGTCAAAATGAGATGTATAGTGTGGCAACCCTTTTCCAGGAAATGAGGAAGAAGATAGGTGATATTTGCATTCTGCCTTACGTATTCATGCATATACGGGCATATTCATTTGGTTAAATATTAATTTTTTAATATATCTATCATATTATATTACTCACTACCTACTTATATATTATCTCTTTGTCTCATGCGTTATCAGTGCTTCAAAATGCTTCTCGATTTTCTTCTTTTGCAGTGAAAATTCTTTCGTAGCATTCGATATATATGTGATGTTCGTCTGGTTAATCTTTGATCGGTGATCTTTAGCAGATTTATTAACTTCAAACATCTGGTCATCAATTTTTTTCAAAAGACTCTCCAGTTCTTTGGTTTGATTGATTAAAAGGGTCTCTTTTTCTTTCCATCCACGAAATCTATCATTATGTTTCTCTACTAGGCAAGCCATAGTCCTAAGTTCTTCGTTATTGTGGTCATTTTGTTTCCTTAGATTCTTGAGTTTTTCATTCAAAGTTGTAGACTTAATATCTAATTTTTTAATAAGTTGTTCCTGTCTACTATTCTCTGATCTTTGTACTTCTTCTAACTCACTTTTCTTTTTCTGACCCTCTTGGATGAAGTTTGTTAACCTGTTAACTTCAGTTTTTTGTTTATTTATTTCTTCTAATAAGTAAAATTCCTGAGATTCTGACTCATTTCTTTCTCTCTTAATGTTCGTGATTCTTAATTGCATTTCTTCCGTTACTTTCCTTAGAAGAATCTTCTCATCAGATAGTCTCTTTAACATAATTTCTAATTCCTTATAATTAACCCGAAGTTTTAAGTTCTGATCTTTGTTTTCTTTAATCCATTTTAATCTATTGTATTTCTGGAGCAATTGCTCGTTTTCATGTATTAAACTAGAATTGTTACTGTCTAGATCTTCCACTTCTTCTCTTAGTAAAGACAAATGTCCAGTCATCAGTTTTTTACTTTCCAACAAATATTTCAGTCGTTCCTCAAAATCTTTCCTTTCAGTTTGGAGAGTCTCTAATTGTGATCTTAACTTTGAGTCCTTTTCATCCTGGAAACTGTCAGGTATGGTGTCATTCTCGTTCTCCTTCTTGTCATCAGGGAAAAATAACTTGTCTATCATGTTCTTTCCATCTAAAGGGATATTCTTTAATTTAAACTAGCATGGACTAATCAAATGATTGTGGTTGGCCTGTATTCTTTGGTCTCTCATTGTTCCATTGTGAATATAATTGTACTCAAACTTTTTTTTATATACTAACGCTATTAATTTGTGACAACTCCATGACACACACAAGATTGAGAAAAAACGAA
Source organism: Naumovozyma castellii (assembly GCF_000237345.1). NCBI lineage: Eukaryota > Fungi > Ascomycota > Saccharomycetes > Saccharomycetales > Saccharomycetaceae > Naumovozyma > Naumovozyma castellii. Next base: position 214,913 of record NC_016500.1, on the reverse strand, counting down.
AAATAACAATTTAACCTTGACATTCTGATCTTTTTCTTAGGGGGTTAGTTAAATGGGGCAAATAATTACCCACTTTCAATTCTTTTACTTCTAAATTATTCACTCTGTTGTCTCCCATATTGTTACCCACACCTGCTTGGGGATATCAAACAAGAACCACTCGCGACATAGACTGGTTGATTGTTCAATTAATACCTAGAGGATTTTTTTAGTGATAAATAATTGCCCCAGGTAATAATCTTTTTCTTAAGTAATGAAAACTCTTTTCACTCTAACCAATGTCATTTCCGATTAGGCTCTACGTGATCGTGAACTTGTTTATAATTGATCCCAAATACATTGCAAGTAACATTGTTCTACAGACACGTTGTTTTGTAGGATTGCTGGTGCAATAACTTTCTCTTGTTTAAAATACTGGCTTTTTGTTCCTTTTGATTTAATACACATCATTTCTTTAATTTAAAGAATCTACAAAAATTGAACGTTCAAATCAGACTATTTTGACAGACAAACAGTAAGGACTATAGTCTTCCAAAAATAATGCTCCCTATACCGAAGAGGTACAGAAGGTTCATATCATATCTTACTATAATAGGCTCCATTTTTATTGTACTCCATTACTTGAATACCAAATCCAAACCTAATCGCATAATAATCCAAAATGAATCACTCACCACTGAAGCAAGAATTCTTTTAAACGAAGAAAACCTTCCAAACGTCGATCCTAATGATCATCTCGTAGTAAATATTGGGAAATTACGATGTCTTCATATAGGGACCATATTCGAAACATGTAAGGTCATTCACATGTTCCGTGATGAATCTACAACCACTTCCAATTTCGAAAGAATAGTAATAAAAAAGGATATAAGAGGCTCAGTTGGCTTCCATTGGGTTGGAACCTCTGAATATTTATTCTATGATGTCATGACAATAACATCTTTACTGCTGACTGAAAATAGACCTTCAATGACTGCCATCAGTTTAATTTATGAGCATGATAAGAACCCTATAAGAGGTCAATTATCTGGTAAATTTGATGGGAATATATACATCAAACTATTGCCTGTGGATATATCATCTTTAAAACAACCAGGAACGTTTATTACTGACTTAACTCTATTGTTTGGTTCAGATTGTGTGGATCCTCGACCAGGGTGGGTTTTAAATAAAAATTGGACTTACTCAGAGTATAGATTCCCAAGTTATCTATCTACTCGATTATATAATAATGCTAACCCAAGGCAAGCACGTCCTACGCTAAAGGAAGATTCATCTGGGAAGTTTAAGATTGTACAATTAGCTGATCTGCATATGGGGGTTGGGATCAATAAATGTGAAGACGAATTCCCAAAACATGAACATTGCGAGGCAGATCCAAAGACAATAGAGTTTGTTAAGAAAGTACTAGAACTTGAAGATCCACAATTAGTAGTGTTTACTGGTGATCAAATTATGGGTGACAGATCTATTCAAGATTCAGAAACTACTCTTCTGAAGGCAATTGCACCTGTCGTAAAAAGAAAAATTCCATGGGCTATGGTCTGGGGAAACCATGACGATGAGGGAAGTTTGACACGTTGGGAATTATCAGAATTAGCCACCAACTTACCTTACTCATTATTCCAAATTGGAACAAAAGATACAAAGAATAACTTGTTTGGAGTGGGTAACTATTATATTCAAGCGCAAGCTAATGACTCAGATGATTTGATAGCTACGTTTTATTTCCTTGATTCACATAAATACTCTAAAACTAAAATATCTCCTGGTTATGATTGGATTAAAGAATCACAGTGGGATTACTTCGAGGATCTTTACAATAACAAATTAAAGCTAAGCATTCAAAGCAGTCATAAGCTGCACGTTTCTATGGCGTTTTTCCATATACCTTTACCAGAATATTTGAATCTTGACTCTAAGAGAAGACCGAACGAACAAAATCAAATAGTTGGAACATTTAAGGAGGGAGTTACTGCTCCAAGGTATAATTCTGGTGGGTTAAATGTCTTACAAAAATTAGGAGTCAGTGTTACAAGCTGTGGACATGATCATTGTAATGACTATTGTTTACAAGATGATTCCACACCAAGCTTCATATGGTTGTGTTATGGTGGGGGAGGAGGAGAAGGTGGATATGCTGGTTATGGTGGTACAGAAAGACGTTTAAGAATATATGAAATTGACTCAAATAAAGGAACTATATCTACATGGAAACGATTAAACAGTTCACCAAAGGAAATTTTTGATTATCAAATTATATTAAATAATGATGTTCCAGATACTGTATAGTTTGTAATATATCTTTATTAAAATAATCTATAGCATCCTCTGTCTCCTTAAGTATCTTTCTATTCTTCGAATTGACAAGGTGCAAAGGACGTTCGTAATTTATAATTGAAGTGCTCCCGCAATAGTGCAACGAATGAGGTAACGAAATCTTGTAGATTTTATTGGCAATAACGTAAATAAAAAGCAGATAATATCCTAATCTGGCATTAAAAAACGTATAATCATCCTCTGTTCCCAATTCTAGTTTTTGCAAGGTACTTTTCTTAATCACACTTAGAGTTATTCCCTCATATATGCTGGTGGGTGTTAATTTAGTCTTATCAAGCGTTACCATTTCATCATCCGAACTAAAAAGTTGTGTATTTTGAAAAATGCATAACAATTGAAACAATTTCTTGATTTTAATTCTTTCTAATTGCGTCCTTATTTGTATTAGATTTGAAAATGTGCTTCCATATTCATCTTTTGATCTATTGTCGGTTCCTTCCGTCAAAGGCTTTATTATATCGTCACTTTCTTCTTCAATTGATCTTTTCAGTCTTTTTATTTTAATTCGTTTGGTTGACAGGCTCTCATTCAATTGATCCTTATATATTTGAAGTTGAGTGGTATGCCAAGATGGTTTTCTTGCTGTAACTCCCATTTGTTTTTCAAGTTGAGCAGATGTCAGTTGCAATTCTTCAGATATTCGAGCTAGATACTCCAGCATTTTGTTCATCTTTAATAATGAATTAAAGGTGAAGGATCTCTTCATATTCGGCTCACTTATTTTTCTCTTGTGAGGTTGGTCAAAAAATACAGCCTTCTTCGTCTTCACTCCTTGCATAATATAAGTCCCATCTGCCATCTCTAGACTTGGTGTATTTAAGCTCCTTATACTTGTATCATTTATATTAACAGGTTTTAATGCATTCAAATCAATATACAACGACCTGAGAGTACACCAGGACGCTTTCTCTTGTCCGTCATCTTTTTGATTCAATAACTTATCAGGGATTTCAACATGAATATTCAGTGTTATATGCGATAATGAGTTCCCATTCAGAGGAAGTTCATTAAATTTGATATTTTGCATTGATCCAGATTGAATTTCACTAACGTAAAGGACATCTTTCTTCAATGTTTGAATTGATATAAAACAAGGTATTGGATGGAAGATTGTATGCTCCTTGGCATACGGGCTATCATTTTCAAATAAGGAAAGGTTGTGGATAGATATAGAGCGAATATGTCGCAATCTTCTGTGAATTAAATATGGAGCCATCTAAGGCGGTAATTATTCTTGCTTTGGAAGGATTGTCTTATTTGGCGTTCTCGTTGCGTAGCACATTATTAGTTTAACTTTGAAATTTCAATTTTTTAAACATCGCTAAAGCTCAACTACGTAATTAAGTGGCATGAATCATGGTTCTTTACTATTATATATACATATATTATAGAGATTTGTTTATTTAAACATTTAGTTTCACTTCAGTGTCGTTAATATATTGCTTGAAAGGTTGTAATGCATTTTTGACGTCATTATTAACAAATTTTTCAACTTGTTGAGGAGCTCTACCAACAAAAGTGGATGGTTCTAATAGGTCATCTAATTCACCCCAAATTGGCTTAAAGAATTCATCTGCCTGGATACGTTGAATCAAATCATTATCACCACCTTGTTCCTTCACTACTGCTGCAGCTTGATGAGATAGGACTCTAATTTGTTCATGGACATCTTGTCTGGAGGCATTCTTCTCTACCATAGCCATAATTATATTTTCAGTAGCCATGAATGGTAATTCTGATTTTATTCTTCTTTCGATAACCTTTGGATACACAACCAATCCGGATGAGATATTTAGTAAAGTGGACAATAAGATATCAGCAGTTAAAAATGCACTTGGTAGAGAGATTCTTCTAATGGCAGAGTCATCCAAAGTTCTTTCAAACCATTGTACAGATGCAGTTTGTACAGCATCACTAAACAAAGATCCCAAGTGTCTAGCAAGGGAGCAAACACGTTCACAACGCATTGGGTTTCTCTTGTAGGCCATTGCTGAAGATCCGATTTGTGACTTTTCAAAAGGTTCTTCAATTTCCTTCAAGTTAGCCAATAATCTAATATCAGTAGCCATCTTATGAGCTGTAGCAGCAAATGAAGCTAATGGTGCCAATACATCGATATCAATTTTTCTCGAATAAGTTTGACCAGTAACTGGGTACACGGTATCGAAACCAAGTAATTCAGTAACTCTCTTATCCAAAGCCTCCACCTTATCGTGGTCACCATGGAACAAAGCTAAGAAAGAAGCTTGAGTACCTGTAGTACCTTTCACACCACGAAGACCTATATCGTTTCTAGCTCTCACAAAGTTTCTTAAATCCCATAACAATTCTTGGATCCATAGAGTTACTCTTTTCCCCAATGTGGTCAATTGAGCAGGTTGGAAATGGGTCCACCCTAGTACAGGTAAATCTTTGTATTCCATGGCAAATTTGGATAATCTGTCGATGACATTAACCAATTTGGGAATAATAATGTCGTAGGCATCTCTTAGGAAAATCAAATCAGCATTGTCAGTAACGAAACATGAGGTAGCACCCAAATGGATAATACCAGCAGCAGATGGACAAGATTCACCAAAGGTGTGCACATGAGCCATCACGTCGTGTCTGACAATAGCTTCCTGGGCAGTAGCTTTGGCAATCTCATCATCGGTTATGGTAAGATGTTTGGACATTTCCTCAATAGCATCGGATGAGATGACACTTAGGCCCAATTCCTTTTCGGCAATGGCTAGATTCAACCATAACTTTCTCCAAGTGGAAAATCTGTTTCTTAGAGAGAAGATCGCTGACATCTCTTGGGATGCATATCTAGAAGATAATGGAGTAGTATATTTATCAAAATCTGACATTGGTTTCGCTGGTATGTTGTACAGTGGTTTCCTTTCAAGAGTTAAGAGAAATGCTGGTAAAAAGATTATACAGATCGACCTTATATAAACGTTCTAAAGTTAAATTCAAAGTTGCAACTTAGGTACCTATTTAATTACTTGAAATTTTCAGAGTCCTTACGATTTTTTCCGATTTCGTTTTCAAAGTGACTCTGTTTGGAGCGAAGCACGTGAAGCGATCTTGAATGAGAGGAACTTGGCTGAAGGAGTCAGACAGGAGTTGAAAGGGTTCATGATCTGTTCATTGTCCTCGTCGTCATCTTCAGTCTCCAACTCTGGTGCCTCTGTGTTTGCCAGTTCAGTATTCCTGTCTGCCGATGCTTCTTGTTCGTCCACTTGCTCCTCTATCTCTTCGAACTCTAACTTAGGTTTCTTGTTCTTGCCGAACCATCTATTCAATGGCATTTCCAACGGTTCATTACCTAGATTTAGCACTCTTGTACTTAGAACTACACTTGGACCCCTAAACCAGAGTATTTCACTTGCCATAGCAAGATCCCTCTTTCTTGATGCCATTTGTTCCTTATTAAACCTTCTTGATTGATTGTTCACATCAGTACGCTCCACGGTATCCACAGGTCGCAGGATATCGGGACCAAATGGTAGCACGTATGCTCCAGGTGCATTCACGAGTATTTGACTATGCGCTCCCTTTGTGTTCTGGGCTGTTAAATTGTTGATAGCAGTACGCAAATCCACTTTGGGATTACCATTGTTATTATTCTTGTTATATAAATGTCGACGTAGTGGTTGTTGCGGCTGTTGTCTATGGCCGTGTGGTAACAACGGCGTATTAACTCTTGAATGTGGACCAACATAATCTCTGTGCACATTTGAATAACCTGTATTTGGTACTGGTGCAGCCATTGGGGTCGTCATGTTACCTTGTAACATCGAAAGACTTTTCGTACTGTTGCTATGATGCATATTTAAACGTGCAGATGAGTATGACGATCGTGATATGGCACTCATATTTGACGGTGGGCCAGTTGTTATTGTCCCATTCGTTAGATCTACTATACCAGGTTCTCTTGGATCATCGGGCCTTATGATATAACGTGGACAATCCGTGGAAGTAGAGTACTCACCTAAATCATCACGTTCTAGTTTGGGTCCCAAATAAACAGCCCCGACCAAAGGTGGCGCGTTGGGGAGTCCCTCTGTGGCTTGCGGTATAGGATCATTAATCGTTGCATTTCTTGGCAAGAGTTGCTTTATTGGTGATGGATATTTAAAGAATTTTCTACCGTTGACTGGAATGGTAATTTCATCAATGTCACGAATTTCCTCCGGAAGACAAGCCTTCCATGTTCTAATCTTATTAAACACTTTATCAGTTTCATTATAACGGAATTCACATATGAATAATGGACCATCAAATTTATTTTCAGGGTCACCACGTTGATACCTCGTAAAATGTACAACATAACAGCCACTAACAATATCTTCTATGGAATGATCCCTATATTGCCCTGTTTTCATTACTTCATTTCTATAAAATAGTCTATCACTTCTATGAACAGTTTGTTCTGGACGGAAGTACCAACATGCATTTAACCATTTATTGCCATCTGGTGTAGACCATAATTTAAATATTTGACCCACAATGGGTTTCTCAGAATCATTTGGATTATTTAATAATACCCAATCACCAATACTGTATTTTTTTCCCCTCAAGAAAACTTCATCTAATGGAGTTCTAAATTCACCTTCTGGGATATAATCAGAATCAGGTCTTGCCAATTCATAATTGACTAAATTATTGAATTGTGATTCAATAATGGCAGCTTTCATTAAATAATTTTCCTTCAAGTGATACAGCATCTTAAAATTGGCTAACATTAAATTGAAATCAATTTGGAAAGCTTTAAAGTTTTTATATTTCCTTGTCTTGATTTTTTTCCAGATATCATCTAGCACAATGGGATATTGTACACTAGAATTATTGGCATTAAAATCATTTAGTAGCGGGAATTTATCAAAAATTGAAAGAATTGGTTTGTTATTTTCATCAACATCTCTCTTCAATGATTTCAAAATATTTTTAATCCTTTGCATATATGGTAAATCAATAATTGGTGGTCTCCCACGTTTAATTTTATTTCTCTTTTGAGTATTTCTGGTGGAATAAAGATGAGATGGTTGTCTGTACGATGGGTCCATGGATGTTTGCGTAAGAGGAGTTGGTGATTGTGATGTGTTACGAGATGATAAGGGTGTACCTGCTGATGATGTAGTGTTCTGAATTATAACGTTTGCTGTGGCATTTGCTGGAGCGGGAGGAACGAATTTTCTTTCCACTTCTTGCATAGGACCATTAGTAGTTTGAGTATTTAAAATGGTGGGCACCCTAGTATTATTAGTATTGGTATTAGTGGTGTGGTCACCCCTATTCAATTTAATGACAAAGGATGAAGGTTTTTCCACTGGTTTCCTTTGATTTTCCTTTGGCGTTATTTCATCTGGTAAAGGTGCCAACTGAGGGTACCTTACATTTGGATATTGCTGCTTCAATTTGGGTAAAATGGAATCTTTAATAAAATTTTCCAAATCAGTGGCACATCTATAAATGGGGGAACCTTGCGCATTATAAGTCTTTGCATTCCAAGGAATTTGAGCTAAATCGTTGATAAAATCCTGAGCATCAATATATTGGGACAATCTCTTTTTTATAGTGTTAAATGAAACAGGTTTCTTTATAATAATGTAATAATCAGGGTATTCCTTCTTTGGAGGCAATGCATCAAAGATGGGATGTATTGCTAGTCCATTTTCATCCTTTATGGTAAAGAGACTATCGAATAATTGTCTTAATTGGCCTCGAAGTTGTTGAAGTGCCTCCATGTGAATGATGGTTTAATTATTAGGTCAGTTTATGGCTTCGTTTTCTCCAGTTTGTAGGTTCTAGCTTCAATGTTAGTTTGAAACTGTGATGTTGTCTTGCCTTACTGTCCTCTTTTTCTTTCAACGTCCATTTTCCAACTTTAATTTTTCTCGTTAAAAAGCGTCGCTGTTTACGTAAGCGTAGATAAAATTGATAAGCTTATTATAGTCATATAGATATAACGTTATGTGTCTACTTATCTTATCAAACTAACCACCTTCAGCTTGATTTTGAACGTTCTTTGACTCATTCTTACCAACAGTGAAAATCCTTTATTAGTAGCAAAGTTGATAATGTTCGCTGGATAAGATATCAAATTGAGGATGACATTACTTCAGTTGCTCTTCGGTTGGTTGATTGGATGGTTGGAATGGTAATATATAGTATCGTGTTAGAGGTAGTAATTCTCTTTTCGCCAAAGATGTATAATATATATATATATTATTTTTGCATATAGGCGTTACCCAGAAAAATGCTCGGACTTGTTTGAATTCCTAACGGACTTTGCTCAGAACGTTTGTTTAAATCTCCTCAATGGAGAAAATATTTTAAATTAATGAATATATGCTAGCTATAATATACAGAAGTACTTAGGAAAGCCTACTGTGAAGACCTTCATCTGCGTCCTTCTTACTCTCCACCATCTCCAACTCAATGTTCTCAACTGAAGGTGAATCACCTTCAGCATCGTTTTGCACGTTCTTTGACTCATCGTCATAGACTTTAACAATTTGAACTCTCCAGAATCCATCATCACCCAGTATATCCTTGGTCTCCAACTTGTAGTGGTATATTCTGGGTAATATTTGAGCCCATACAAGATAATACACACCACCAATGGCGAAAATACCCCATGCGATAACACAATGAATCCAATATGGTAAACTTTCGTAAACAGATTCTCCATTAGAAGGTGGTACGTATGGAGCAATGATCAAATAAACATTTGAGAGCATAAAGAAAGTTGTAATGCATACACCCGCTTTAATTGGTGGGTTCCACTCAATTTTGCCCTGTCTTCTTTGATAGTAAATCCAAAGTAAACCGGCACTGATTGCAAAGTTGATAATGTTCATTGGGTAGGAGATTAAATTACTGATAGCCAAATACGCATCTCCTGCAGGGAAAGCCAAGAATGTTATCAAACAGATGATCATGTGTTGAAACAAACCGACCATTGGTGAATCAAAAGGTTTGGAGCTTGCAAAAAAATTTGAAAATGGCAAAACACCTTCACGACCTAATTGTTGGATGATTCTACCTTGTGAGAAGATAACAGAGAGGACGTTACCTAGGGCACTTAGTCCCACGAAAGCAGCAGCAGCCTTCTTACCATGTTCACCAAAGACAATATCGAAAAAATCTGCGGCTAGGACTAATTTGGAAGAAATTAATTTTTCCTTTGGAACCACAGCGAAGTATGCAACGTTAACGAAGATATAGACAATGGCGATGAAGACCATGGAGGTAGGACCGGCAATCTTCAAAGTTCTGACTGGGTCTTTGACTTCACCAAGAGCGTAATTGACGTTTGAGTAACCAACGAATGACCAGATAACATTATACAATGCGGTAACAATACCGTAGGCAGTAGCATTTTCTGTACCGGCAAATGCATCATGGAAATTATGAGTTTGGTACCCATCTTTCAAACCACCACCAAGTGCGACCCAACCTGTGACTGAAATGAAAAGAACAATAAATATTTTGAAGATACCTAATGCATTTTGGATGTAAAGACCGGTCTTGACACTTACTGAATTAATGAAGAATGCGAAAAATATAACTGCCACGGCAATACCCCTTTGATTCCATGTAGTCACATCAGCGCCCGCAGCGGTTAAGAACATGACAGCGGTGTTGACAGAGTTACCAGCAGCCCAACCTAGGAAGAAGACGTATGCGGCATACATGGATGTAATAAAGAATCTTGGTTTCTTGAAGATGGCTTCCAAATAATTTTTTTCACCACCATTCTTGGGGATGGCAGTACCGAATTCCATATAGACGTACAACCCTGAGATGGCAATAATGGCACCGACGGCCCACATGATTAATGCCAGCCCTATGGAACCACATAATGTATAAATGGTGGATGAGACGGCGAACACACCTGTACCCAACATTCTATTACAAATCAGCCCAATACATGATACTAGACCCAATTTTTTTTCACCTTGGTCTAATTCGGTAACAAACTGCTGACCGGCTTCAACATCGGAGCCTACCTCTTCTGAAGTTGCAGTGGTAGAACTTTTTGCCTTGGATGTCTTGTCGGATGATCCGAATTGATAGTTGTCCTTATTGAACACATTTAGTTGGGAGATGAATCCCTTGGAGCCAGACATGTGTGTACGAAGTTAGCGTATAATTTGGATTTGTAGTCTTGCAACTGGCAAGGAACAAAGGGGGAAGAAGCAAGACAAGCTCGAATACCAACTACATTAAATACATTTATATCCTGGGGGTCCAATGCCGAGACCAGTAATTTCGTCTTAGTCATTGGGACAAAGTGTGCATTAAACTGTGGGATTCTGCGTCAAAGTCTTTGAGCTCTTTAGAAAAATTTTCTTCCATACTTTCTCGACACAGCAAAAAGAAACAGACGATCTGCCCTCTGCGCGCTTTCTGTGGACTGTGGTGGCTGTAAGAAGTCCCGTGGACCATCCTCCGCATGCCTCTTTCAGGTGCTGCGCTGTTTCTGTGTCTTCCCGAATGGCATCCACCCACAGTTTGGTGTTGTCCTAAGAAAACGCGCAGCGGCTAAAAGAAGTCCGTCCAGATTCTTGGCACAAAAAAAAGCCGTTCAATGGGCTGTTTTTTTTGCCGCGACACATCACCAGGTACGAACAGCATGTGTTGGCTTAGACACTGATTAACATGACAGAAATGTTATCGTAGTAGGATGAGTTTGTAAGACTGGTAGTCTTCTGCACAATTTGACTCAATTTCATATCGTAACCTAAAATTAAGAAGTGATTTAGAAATTTGGGTTCCAGCAAATGTGTGAGGCTTGAAGTATTCATTTACGCATTCATGTATACATTTTTGCATTTGAAATTATTATACAGATACCGTACTAACCCATAAACCCCATGGAAAGGACGCCAATATCCATATTTGTAGCTATTAATCAGAAGGCAAGTCTTCCCTTGTTGGGACAATATAACAGAGCTTTCTTGCGTTGCAATAAGATACTTGATATCTTCAAGGGAAAAGGTTCCGACGATAAATAGCCCTCCTTTCACCTTCTCTACTTCACCATTCAGTGTTGAAATAATTGTGGAGAAGTCCGACAAGGCGTAAACTGTGAAGACCAAGAGATAGTCGGCTTTAAGTGAGGTTGAAAATTGTGGTTGTGGCTCCCCTGTAAAGAGTATAACCAATGGTTATTAACCATCATTGTTTCTGTGTATCTGTTAGTTTTCATTTCAAATATTTAGCTCAATACTCAACTTCACACCTGAATATATGTAGAGTAAGTATTAACGTAACGATAAGCGAATAACAATAACAACGAATTATAATCATCAACCTTAATCCATCGCTTTGAACGAGGTTATGACAACCTACTCTACTACATTCAAGCTGTCGTGTGGCCTACATGTACCATACTTACTTTGTTTAAAAATGAAAGAATGACATTATATGATTATGACTATGTTCAGTTATTTATGGTCCCTCCGATGTAACGTACTCACTCGTCCTTCCATCCAAGTTTTTGTAGATCACTTAACACTTTCTCTTCAGTTTGAATTTTCAACACTTGAGTGTCCTCCAATTTATCACCGACAGCTTGTCTTTGCTTCAAAGTTTCAATTGATCTCAACTTCTTCAATAAAGATCTGATTTTCTTCTCTTCAGGAGACGCTTCCTTATTAGCACTACCATCTACCACCGCACCATTACTTTGAATGGTATTTGCATCAGGAGTGTTCTCCTTCTTAGGTCTTCTTCTCTTACTCTTAGCAGCAACGTTATTTTCCTTTGGTGGAGCCATACCTGGAACCGTTCTAACACGTCCAGCAGACGCGTTAGAACTGTTACTTCCACTGGATGTATTACTACCTAATCTTCTTGCATGAGGTGGTCTATAAGCACCCGCTGGCTTCCCTTGACCATTAGATGTCCCACCTTTATTAGCATTGGCAGTATTGGGATTCTTGGCTTCAAATGCAGCAACACTGGCATCCACTTGTAATTGCACCTTGGATGAAATCTTAGGATCTAATGCCAAGGGTTCGTCATTGGAAGTGGAAATTGGGTTCCAATCCTTAATAATGTGTGAATCCTTTATGGTCTTAAAATTACATGGTGATCTCCAATCCACTTTCAATAATTCTTTAAATTCCTTCACAAATACTAGTTTCCCAGTAACATGCCACACTTTAATCCCATTATCCACTCTTAAACGAGGTGAAGTAGTTGCAGTCATTATGAATTCACCACCGGGGGACCATTTACACACGGATGTGTTTGTTGCATTAAATTTAGTAATACACTTAAATTTATCATGACGATCTAGGATTTCTACAGAACCTTGCAAATTACCAAACCCACCAATTAAGATGTATCTACCAGTGGGGGAGAAAAGCATCGTATTCTTAGCTTGTTGTGGTAATGAATGTACCACGTTCCCCTTCAAATCGAAAAATGCAATGGTAGCTGGCATGAACCCAGAAATGACACCAAATTGTCTAGAAGTGGGGGACCAGGTGAAATCATGGATGGGACCCTTAGTTAATGAAACACGAACTGAACTACCACCTAGTGTACCGTTGACACCTTGGAAGGATAACAGATACAAAGTATTTTCACCATAGTATGATTGGTTGGAAGAGTCAAAATCAGTGATGGCAAGACATAATACGGCGTTACCTTGTAGATTCCATTTCAATTGACATGAATCTGCCTTGAAGAAAGTCTTGGTGGCAATCTTTTTGGTAATCTTACCCTCTAGAATGGGCCATATGGTTAAGAGAGCAGGTTTGCCCCCCTTTTCTGGAGTGAAAGTACAAATCGTTGGATGATCTGCTGGTGAAATTAAATAGGTGGAGAAAAATTGCGTTTCTGACTCTTGAGTTAACGTGGCATATGGATTATCAAAATCGAATCTCTTATGTTTATGATCCACTTTAACAATTCTTAGTTCCTTCTTGAATAATCTGATAGCATAATTATCAAGTTTAGAGAATTGTAAGGACCAGCCGTTTTGAGTCTTTGCTTGGTATTCATAAACTGGTTCTATGGGTTGATCATCTTGGAATTCTTCGTTCAAATACCAGATCTTAACATTCTTATGATCTGGCTCGATGTTGGACGCCCTTTCCCAAGTACTCAAATAATTACCTGATGGAGAAAAGTGTAAATCATAGACATCGATCAATGGTAGTTTGAATAGTTGAGTTTCTAATGTTTCACCAGTAAACACTTTAACTTCTGTCTTGGTAGAAAATGCTAAGAATCTACCACATGGAGATATTAATGAGGAAATAGTTTGACTATCATTCGAATCAGTACTTTGTTGTTTGAAAACTGGGTATCCCTGGAATAATTCAATATCCTGAGATGTCTTAAGCACGAATTGTGAGGCCATTCTTTTAGTTTAGTTTCACTTTAGGTTGGAAAAAATGCAAAAAAACTAGCTATTGGAGCTTTTAAATTTTCCCTTTGAACTATGTAAATCAAGATATGAAATAGAATATATGTTCCATAATGAAAGGTTTGTATAGATCTGCAAAATTACACGCTAACACATTTACGAAATGGCAATATCCCAGAAAATTTTTCAATTTTTTTTTGGAAAAGTTTTCTGGGTAACCTTTTCTCTTCAATTTACCAGAATTTGAAGCTTGCAAGGCATTGATTATCAAAACATGAGCTACAGTTGTGGAATGTCTTTTCCAAAGTAGCAAAATTGAGCTTATGTTACCTTATATGTTTTTTCAAAACTTCCAATTAATTTGCATTTAGTAAAATTTTGGGACCTAGGTGCTCCATCTAATTCATATGTTTCATCTTGTTCTTGATTATAAATTTCTAGACATTGTACTTACCTTCTCATATTTGCAATGGTGAAAATTATTTTTGATTTGAAATGTGGGTGTTAGTATTTCTCCCCCATAGCGACTTGAATTGTGAACAGACAAGTGGCGCACTCAGCGGCTAACTATGGAAACGACGCAAATAAAATAAGTCATGGAAAGGCTCCTTCGATCCATCATAATACATTCTAAAAAAGGAAAAGCTCACTGTTGTAGTACCAACCCCATTGACCTTTTATTAGTTTGGTAAGAGCCTCTCTTACTCTCCTTTCTTTCTGGTTGCGATAGATATAATATTCCAACCACAGTATCAGTTCGCCAAAACTCTAAAGGGAGTATTGTAACAAAAGTTCAAATTGCTAGTTCTATTTCTTGATCAATTTTACACTCCATGGCCCAAGTATCAATAGGAGAACAATCAATAAGAAATTGAATTTGGAGGAAGAAGTGAGGAAACTAGAAAAGATGGTAACTTCAACGGCTCAAATCTTTCAAAGAGAAAATAAAGGTGGGCACAATAGCAGATACAACTGCCATGGAAATCCAACTATCTAAAAAACTAAAACCATTACGATCATTTAAAAATACTTGCTATACATTTTTCACATAGGGATATCTATATACAAAACCCGATACATAAGTAGTTAAATAATTCGACTTTCCCAAGGAAAACAACTTGTATAGTAGATAAAAGTTCATAAATGCCTGAAGAGAAAAGAATATTATGATGCAAATTGGCCCTCACCGTAAATACCGATGACTGATTGAACAAATCCAACAATGGCAACACTTGTTGCTATAAATAAATGTGTATTTATTCTTAACTTGTTGGAAAGAACTTGTTTTCTGTTGCGTGCCTCAATAGCATCAGCTTCGTATTCCTTCTCTTTCAACATTGGTTTCCCTTCCTTGGCTCTGTGTTCATTTTCATTACCCAAATCTATCAAGGACTCATCCAATTCATCTGGTTTCTCCCTCTTAGTATGAACTACATTGTCTCCAATACTATTAAAATTGGTAGATAAATAAAGGTATAAGCCTGATAATGGTGATACAATCATACTATAAAGCAAATAAGGGTGTCTCCCACTTAGGGGAGCTCCAAAATAACTTGCACCAAAGAAAGTGGTTGCAATGACCCCCAATGCAGTAGTGCATGCCTTAAGCTTGTGTAGTAATGGCTTCCAATTTAAGATCTCAGAAGGTAATGAGTTTGTGATCAAAGGTGTAGTGGATGAAATTATGGTAGAAGAGGTCAAAATACCGGCATATAGACCCAACGAAGAGACAGCGATTCCTTTTGTTACAGCTAAACAGACAGACATTCTTTAAAGGTTCTAATTCAGATCAAAGGATATATGTTATAGTAATTTGGGAGGTTTATGTGAAGTTGCAACGCTGAAAAGCCCATTGACAAATGACAGATCTTTAAAATCCATTGTAGACTATGGGAAGGGCAATCTCCCCGAAACCGTTAACCGGAAATAAGGGTTCCCAGCCCTGCTCCAAAATCAGGGCATGTCTCTACCCTAAACCCAACCAGCCCTAATATCGGAATTGAAGAAAACCGGTAACGGCTCATTTTTGAGATTTGGGAAATTGTGAATTAGTCACAGAGGAGTGAAACCACCGTAGAAGCAGGAACTTGCCCATTCGATGACTCGAAAAATGGAAAAATAAATTACAGAGTTGTCGATAATGTCAATGTCCGACGAATGGTTATACTGGTTACCTGATGTGTTTCTGCGTCTCTGCGCTTACTTGTTAGCACACTTAGCATTTTGCTGTCGTGGCCGCTAACGGTACCGTGAATAAACTAAACACGCATCTTGTTACTTGCTTGAAAAAAAAAATGACTGAATCTTTTCCAAGGATCGTTTGGAAAATTTTCGTTATATAAAAGGAATTGTTATACTTGAATCATCTTGAATAGTTAGTCTTTCTGTTCTCCCTTTTATCAATTGTCTTTTCCTATACAGAAAATCATCAAAGAAATTATCTTTCTTCCATACCAATAAATAATCCAGAAATGTTGAGATCCCAAGCTACCAGATTAGTGTGTAACTCCCGTGTTATCACCGCTAAGAGAACTTTTGCTCTAGCATCCCGTGCTGCTGTTAACATGAGACCAGCTGCTCGTTTCGTTAAGCCAATGATCACTACCCGTGGTTTGAAGCAAATTAACTTTGGTGGTACCGTTGAAACCGTCTACGAAAGAGCTGACTGGCCAAGAGAAAAGTTGTTGAACTACTTCAAGAACGACACTTTTGCCTTAATTGGTTACGGTTCTCAAGGTTACGGTCAAGGTTTGAACTTGAGAGACAATGGTTTGAACGTTGTTATTGGTGTTAGAAAGAATGGTGCTTCTTGGAAGGCTGCCATTGAAGATGGTTGGGTTCCAGGTGAAAACTTATTCGAAGTTGAAGAAGCCATCAAGAAGGGTACTTATGTCATGAACTTGTTATCCGATGCTGCTCAATCTGAAACTTGGAACACTATTAAGCCATTGTTGACTAAGGGTAAGACTCTATACTTCTCCCATGGTTTCTCTCCAGTCTTCAAAGATTTGACTCACGTTGAACCACCAAAGGACTTAGATGTTATCTTGGTTGCTCCAAAGGGTTCCGGTAGAACCGTTAGATCTTTATTCAAGGAAGGTCGTGGTATTAACTCTTCTTATGCTGTCTGGAACGATGTTTCCGGTAAGGCTCATGAAAAGGCTCAAGCTTTGGCTGTTGCCATTGGTTCCGGTTACGTTTACCAAACCACTTTTGAAAGAGAAGTTAACTCCGATTTGTACGGTGAAAGAGGTTGTTTAAT
The DNA here is from genome assembly GCF_000237345.1 of Naumovozyma castellii. Taxonomy (NCBI): domain Eukaryota; kingdom Fungi; phylum Ascomycota; class Saccharomycetes; order Saccharomycetales; family Saccharomycetaceae; genus Naumovozyma; species Naumovozyma castellii. The sequence goes on along the minus strand of NC_016500.1, from coordinate 197,934 downwards.
GGGTGGTATCCACGGTATGTTCTTGGCTCAATACGAAGTCTTGAGAGAAAATGGTCACACTCCATCTGAAGCTTTCAATGAAACCGTTGAAGAAGCTACTCAATCTTTGTACCCATTGATTGGTAAGTACGGTATGGATTACATGTACGATGCTTGTTCCACTACTGCTAGAAGAGGTGCTTTGGATTGGTACCCAATCTTCAAGGATGCCTTGAAGCCAGTTTTCCAAGACTTGTACGAATCTACTAAGAACGGTACTGAAACCAAGAGATCTTTGGAATTCAACTCTCAACCAGACTACAGAGAAAAGTTGGAAGCTGAATTACAAACTATTAGAGATATGGAAATCTGGGGAGTTGGTAAGGAAGTTAGAAAGTTGAGACCAGAAAACAACTAGAGTGTTTAGTCCCTACTATTCTATCTATTCCATTTTTATCTTCTCCCCCATTTTTACATTATATAGTCAATTGAATTGACACATGAATCATATTCTAATCACATCCCTTGTACATTATCAGGAATGGAACAATTCCTTCATTTAAGATTTATGCCTTCATTGGATAAAATCTTCCTTCCCATTTATTTATAATGATTTCACGAATAATTTTATAAGTATCTTTTATGTAGCTAGACACACTATGTTTTAAATGAATAAACTATTGTCTACTTCACTGACATCCCGAATTTTTCTTACAAATCTTGACACACAGCTTCCGAATGTGTATTTGATAAACCGCCGTGGAGGACGATGTCGGACATAAAACGAGCGTTGTTCAGGCGTGTGACCACAGTTCTGCTCACTTTTAACACCGCGGGAACTTCTGAAATGTTCTCAGAACCCTGCCCCTTACGTAATACGCGGACCCAAAAAGGGGCAGTCTCGAGAATCGCGCGTTGAGACGGATCGTTACGTAAAAATCACCAATTCTCGACGTCCCCATTCTCTCATCTATTACCGCTACCGCCCAAAAATTCAAACTGAAAAATTATCGATCCGGGTTCATATATAACTGCCCAACCTCTCTTGCAACTTGTAACTCTGTACCTTGTTTGGTTTTATTGCTTGTCCTCTAATAGCACCAACTACCATCAATCGTATACACATAATAATGTCCGAACCAGCTCAAAAGAAACAAAAGACCACCGGATCCTCCCTAGAACAACTAAAGGCTTCCGGTACCGTCGTCGTCGCTGACACTGGTGATTTTGCCTCAATCGCCAAGTTCACCCCACAAGATTCCACTACAAACCCATCTTTGATCTTGGCCGCCGCTAAACAACCAGCTTACGCTAAATTGATTGACGTCGCTGTCAGTTACGGTAAGAAGAATGGTAAGACCACTGATGAAAAAGTGGAACTTGCTGTCGACAGATTGTTGGTCGAATTCGGTAAGGAAATCTTGAAGATTGTCCCAGGTAGAGTTTCCACTGAAGTGGATGCTAGATTATCCTTCGACAAGGAAGCTACCATCGCTAAGGCTTTGGAAATCATTAAATTATATGAAGATTTAGGAATCTCCAGAGAAAGAGTCCTTATTAAGATCGCTTCCACTTGGGAAGGTATTCAAGCCGCTAGAGAATTGGAAAGTAAACACAAGATCCACTGTAATTTGACCTTGTTGTTCTCCTTCTCTCAAGCTGTCGCTTGTGCTGAAGCTAAGGTCACTTTGATCTCCCCATTCGTTGGTAGAATCATGGATTGGTATAAGGCTAAGACCGGTGAAACTTACAACGGTAGAAATGACCCAGGTGTTCTTTCTGTCCATAAGATTTACAACTACTACAAGAAACATGGTTACAAAACCATTGTCATGGGTGCTTCTTTCAGAAACGTCGATGAAATTAAGAACTTGGCTGGTGTCGATTACTTAACCATCTCTCCAAACCTGTTAGATGAATTATTGAACAGTAACGATCATGTCCCAAGAGTCTTGGATGTCGCTACTGCCAAGAAGGAAGGTGCTGAAAAAATCTCATACATTGACGATGAAGCTACCTTCAGATTCAGCTTGAATGAAGATGCCATGGGAACTGAAAAGTTGGCTGAAGGTATTAGAAAATTCTCTGCTGATATTGTCACTTTGTTTGATATGATTGAAAAGAAGGTTACTGCTTAATTGTAGTATTTCATTCAGTAAACAAACTACAAACAAAAATAATAATATAGTAGTCAGTATATAAGTATATGTGTATATTCGACCTTATTTAGATATGATATAATTAATGAATTGATTCATGTGCGATTGTAACGTTTCCTATTATAATGTGTGGACTATGACTCATAAATTTTTATGGAAGAGTCGTACCTTAAATCTGGAGAATTGCATATACTTTTTTGATGCGTGATGGTTCTGTAACCCAACGATTGTTGTCCAAACAAATGATATTCTACAGTTTTTCGATATTATACCATCTTCGGAAGATTAAATGACGTTGTTCATGATTGCTATTTATAACAAATTATGTGCTTGATGTTACCATTTGATATTCTATCCCTCTCCCTCTTTTATATTGAAATGTCTGATGCAAATCATATAATTAGGTCTGGTGGGGTTGTTGTGTCTGTCTGAGCCACCTCCCGCCTAAAATTTCATTTCAGCGAACGTAAAGTCACAAAGAGTTGATATTGATTGAAAGCATACCAGCTTGCCAATATTCATTATCCACTAATTATTTAGTTGACATGAGTATCAAACTCGACCTGTTTTAACTTGGAACTTTACATTAAAGGAGGGGATTTATGTCCATATTGGAGCTCACACTATTTTTCTACAGTTCATAGGTAATTCGCATTATTACCATTTTTTTCTACATGATTCGCAATATCTTCGACACTTAATCTTTCTCGAATCCATCTGTATAAGAATTCTTATGGACGCCACATTTTTTTGGTTCTAAAATGCAATATACTTACAGAAATTTAAATATATGTTCTGCTATACATTCGACTGAAAGAATCATCATTCTATTGTTGTTTTGAAACCTACTGTATTGGAATTTCTTGATATTTAAGTTTTATCATTAGTAGTTTTTGATTTAATCTAAATAATTAGAGAGCAAAATAAAGAAAATATAAAAATTTAATTATCTTTCCATTAAGTTAGGACTTTAGTAACCTTAGCTTTTCGTTTAGATTCTTCAACCTTACTTTTTGGAGCAAGAGTAGGTCTTTTTTGTTCAATCACTTTTATGATATACAAATTTTTCTTCCTTCCTTCTTTATTACCTAAGCTAATATCTAACATACTTACATTTCATGCCCTTTATATAGTTTTTCATTTGGACAAAAATATTCAGACTTAGTTAGATAAGCCTATTCTAATCATAAACTTTCCTAGAATATTCTATAAATTTTCGGATTCATTTATTAATTTATATTTGATATTTCTAAGTATAAATATACAATAGCCACTGTCATGTCATCAACCGAATCCTGCCCACTCAACAGAATAAAAGGAAGATGTCGAAGAATTATCAACTTGTGTCTCATCTTTTTCCGATTTTATGCCTCCAATAACCCAAAGTTTTTTAACTGTAGTACCTAACCTAGAGCCACCGATTAGTGACAATAAATCAATAGGGTCGTTGTAGTAGTCAATTGCATTTTGAACGGTCAAATGTGAGTGAAATCGAAGTGGATCACCTGGATATGCTATAAAGCGACCACCAAACCTGGCTCCTGGAGCAAGTACGTAATTTTGGTTCTTCAAATCGCGGAAAATATGATAATTTTGCCCACAATTTGAATAGAGTTTACTTATCACATCTTTCTCATCAGTAGATTTATCAAGTAAGCTCAGGATTCTTGAAGAGTTCGGTATCTCAACAAAAAGAGATGACTCGATCAGCTTTTGATTATTTTGGATATCCTTTGCTGTCTTATCATTGTTCTCAGCCGTTAGTAGACCCAAAGCCTCCAGTTTCCTTCGGTGCTGCTCAGTCTTATATTGTCTTTGTGATTCGAATGATTTTTGATTGGCTTCAACTGATATATTGGACAGTTTAACGGAATTCTCATGAACCTTTGAAGCCAAATTTGCATCTATTGGACTGTTCAGTAGTACAAGTTTCGCATATCCCTTCTCATATAACCAAAGAGTTTCTTCCATCATTAACCTTAATGGTACAGACAAGAATACGTTTTGCTGTGAGGCGGGTGGTAATGTGCCCATCAAGATCCCACATATTCCCAATTTTCTCAGTTTCTTTATATCTTCAACATCAAAAACTAATTGTGACACTATTTCATCAGCAGCTTTATTCAGCAGAATATGAATCGTTACTGACATCGGCCCCTCTGAAAAAATGGTCGCAGTTTCTCCTCTTACTCATATTTTATGATCTTTTATCCATCCTCATCTCTAAAATTTTGGCCAACGCAAGAAAATCACGACGCCAAAGCATCTTTGAATATCCTGAGAAAAAAACACAAGACGCGTAAACTTAAATACAAACACTTCATTTTCCACTTAAACTACTTACGTCTCTTCATCTAACCAAGTTCCAAGTCTACAGAGCACTTCATCAAACAGTAAACCTCAAATGTCAAACTTTCAATTAAGTAAGGAAGATTTTCATAAAATCTTTACCAATCAGCAAAGATATAATAACCCCACCGGTGGTGTCTATCAAGTTTATAACACCAGAAAATCAGATTCTTCTAATGGTAACCCTAGCAGAAAGAATTTGATCATGATATCTGATGGAGTGTACCATATGAAGGCCTTATTAAGAAACCAAGCAGCTTCAAAGTTTCAATCTTTGGAATTGCAGAGAGGTGACGTTATTCGCGTTCTTGCAGCAGAGCCAGCCATTGTTAAGGAAAAGAAGAAATATGTGATATTAATCGATGACTTTGAACTAGTCCAATCTGGTGTCGAACTAGTCAACCAATCTAGCACCTTTTTAGATAGTTATTTTGCAGAACATCCTAATGAAACTTTAAGCGATGATGGTTCTAACTCTAACAACCAGGCACCATTTGTTCCAACACCACAGCAACAACCACAACATAGTACTACCTCTTCCACTAACTTTCCAAGTTCTCATTCCCAAAAATCGAAAGCTATTTTTGCTATTGAACAGTTATCTCCATATCAAAACGCGTGGACAATTAAGGCAAGAGTCTCCTATAAGGGTGAAATAAAGAAATGGCATAATCAGAGAGGTGATGGTTGCCTATTTAATGTCAACTTTCTAGACACTTCTGGGGAAATAAGAGCTACTGCCTTTAACGAGAATGCTGAGAAGTTCTACGAAATCTTACAAGAAGGTAAAGTTTACTATGTATCTAAGGCAAGACTACAACCCGCTAAACCACAATTCACCAATTTAACCCATCCATACGAGTTGAGTATGGATAGAGAAACAGTTGTAGAGGAATGTCACGATGAAGATAATGTTCCCAAAACACATTTCAACTTCATTAAATTAGATGCAGTTCAAAACCAGGAAAATAATACAAATGTAGATGTTCTCGGTATTATTAAAACCGTTAATCCTCATTTTGAACTTACATCTAGAGCTGGTAAAAGATTTGATCGTCGTGACATCTCAATCGTCGACGATACAGGATTTGAAATTTCGGTAGGGTTATGGAACCAACAGGCCCTTGATTTTAATTTACCCGAAGGCTCAGTTGTTGCTATTAAAGGTGTTCGTGTTTCAGATTTTGGAGGTAAATCGCTATCAATGGGTTTCAATAGTACTTTGGTTTCCAATCCAGAAATTCCAGAAGCATTTTCTCTAAAGGGATGGTACGATAACACAGGACGCACAGGTCATTTCACATCACTAAAGCAAGAGAATGGCATGGGTGCCATATCAGCTGAAAACTTAACGAAGTTTATATCGCAACGTATTACTATCTCAAGAGCCATCGCAGAAAATTTGGGAAAAAGTGAAAAGGGTGATTATTTCAGTGTCAAGGCGGCTATCAGTTTCTTAAAAGTTGATAATTTTGCTTATCCTGCTTGTTCTAATGAAAACTGTAACAAGAAAGTTATTGAACAACCAGATGGTACATGGAGATGTGAGAAATGTGAAACGAATAACCCCGCCCCAGAATGGAGATATATGCTGACCATATCAATTATGGATGAAACCAATCAACTCTGGTTAACTTTGTTTAATGAGCAAGCACAGCAATTGTTAGAGGTCGATGCCAATACTTTAATTGCGCTAAAAGACAACGATCCTGAAGAATTTACGAAAAGAACACAAAATATCCAGATGAATGAATATGATTTTAGAATCAGGGCTCGTGAAGATAACTATAACGACCAAACGAGAATTAGATATACCGTTGCTAACATCCACAAGTTAAATTATAAAGTGGAAGCAGATTTCTTGGCGACCGAACTTTCTAAGGTGCTAATGGCTTGATCAGCCTATACTACTGTTAAGGTTATTTTTAAATAAATCACCACCAGTTCTATATATGTATAAAAATATTGTAAAGAAAATATGCTTATAAAATTAAGCAATATAAGTGCTATTGATTTAGCGTACTTCTATCCTATCATAGAAAATCAGGATAGAAATAATATCTTATTGAACGAATATTGAAGTTGTCTATCTGTATATGTAGAATATATTGGACGGCCACACGTACTATCGTATTTGGTTGAAGGCATTTAGTATGATAGAATCCGGTTTGGCTCTAGGTTTTGATTTCTCAAATAGCTTCCAATATCTCAATGTCTCATCACCAGCACCAGAAACCACAGTGGTCCCATCTGCTGACAGTGTCAGATGTAATACTCTGAAACTGTGGCCTTTTAATATTGCTACAGGGTTCATCGTAGGATAATCCCAAAGTGTTAAATGGTACTTTGAATACCCATGTGAAGTTACAATCTCATCTGTATTTTTTGACCAAATCATATTGCAAACTTGGGAACCGGTGTCAACGTCACTTAATTTCATTGATGTATTCACATTCCAAGTCTTTAATCTTCGATCAACAGTACCACCACCAGTAGCCAAAATTCCTCTCTTATGTGGCGACCACGCCAGGGCCTTAACAGCCGCCTTATGTTCTATGAATTTAATCATTGGATTTCTTGAAGTCCCATCATAAACACAAACGACATTATCATTGCCACCTGACGCCAATTTATTCTCTTCCGTATTCCACTGCAATCCACATACCTCCTGAGAGTGAGTATTAAGACGCTCAAAAAATGGATCCGGCATTCTAACATCTCTATGAAGGATATTATGGTCCCTACTCCCCGAGGTTAGAATGTGGCCATTCCAGGATAAACATGCCACTCGATCGACATGGCCAGATAAAGTTCTTACACACTTTCTTTTTACAACATCATAAATTTCAACAAGACCGTTTCCCTGCCCAACAGCTAAATGAGAGCCTGCTCCCACCCAACTTAAACTAGTGTATTCATTTTCCGTATCACATAGATGTACCACTTCACCTGAACCATTATCTGTTAAGAAAATAGACTTGCCTAACCCGACAGCTAATATATCTGTCGATGACCAGTCGATAAGATCATAATAAAAATCATCTGCCAAACATGGTGCGTCCAATACCCTATAGGGTACTTTGGCAATTTGCCTAAATTTTTTAGTTGGGGATAACAGAAGTTGTTTAGAATCTGGTCGTACAGGTGATAGCGAATCAAAAAACTGTGACTGCATTAAAGAAGATACGGAAGTCCTCCTCCCAGTTCTTTCACTGTAAGTCAATAAACTTGCCCCACGGGCTGTTGCAGTAGATGGTCTATACAGGTCATCATTCACTGTACTAAATAAACGGCTCGGAGTAACAGGTACTGATGTGGATGATGAATATTCCATTATCTCAGCATCGGGAGGGGTTGCTGCACCATCTCCTGCTTCGCTTTCGCTATAATCATTAGATTGAATGTTGTTGTCACTTGAATTCTGAAATCTCGCACCACTATTAGAATGGCTACTTCTTTCTGACGGGTACGTGCTCCTAAAAGCATCCGCCGTTCCTGGTCGTGTATTTTGAATTCTGCCTATACTGCTTTCAGACCCAATGGTATCCTTTTGCAACATCTCTCCAAACAGTTCATTCTTTAAGATGGCATCAAAAGTAGCATGTGACTGTCTTTCTTTCTGTATCTCTACTTGATCCTCTGTTTTAGAGGTATTGTGTGGGGCCAAATTGACTGGGTTTCCTATCGAGGTTATGGCATTTAGGTTTACTGCTGTCCTATTCGGAAGGAATCGATCTGAATATATTACAGAACCTGAAGTTCTTGGTCTTCTTGATGGGGATGATAGAACGGATGTCGATGACGAAGAAAGGTTCGAGACTGGTCTCTTAGAGACACGATTATTCTCCGAGTCTTTTACTGGTGAAGATGAAGGTGTATTGTTCATAAACGGATTTCCTAAACTACCTACCATGTTGCAAGTATAATTCCAACCTCGATCCTTTGTGCTATATGTCCTAATATGGAGTATTAGCTTGTACTTCTTTTTGAACCTGACTACTTAAATGTCCATGTTGTAGGAAAAACACAATAAAAATATCGCGAGCTCGCCCAAATTTTTCTACGTACGTAAACTAAACTGGAACAATATTTAACGTAAGGTGTGAATTCACCACTCAGACCGATTATACACGATATTTATTAACTAGAGGGTCCAATCTTACTTGCGGCCCTTTTACTCTGCATCATGAGAATCCGTTCGTAGTCTGTCGGTATTATAAACTTCTCTCTACGGAGATCGTTTCCTCTTACATCATAATGCTCCATTGTTCGGAGGTCGATGGGGACTTCCTCCACCTGCGTCATCTCTTGCTGTTGCTCAAGCTCATCCTCCAAATCAAACTCATCTTCCTTCTCTTGGTATTCAATGTTTTCCTCGATCTCTTCAAAATCGGGTGCCAGTGCACTCCATTTTGGTGGCACTACGATCGACCATATATAAACATCTCCGGATTCAAATCCATTACTAGCAATACACATGTTGTAGAAATTCCAATTGATATTCATTAGTTCCTCTTCTGCACCTTCAAGTACTCGAACCAATGTCCCAGAACCGGTCTCCCAAAGATATAATTCATGCGTTGAAGATCCATGCGGAGATGCTACCAAATATTCTGCAGATTTGTTGCTAAAAAAGACACAGTTCCACTGAAGTCTGTTAATAACATCTTGATATCTGTGTTCCAACTCAAGCTCTATAAAGCTTAAATTATCACTTATATTCAAGGAATATTGTCGAATAGTTCTATCTGATGAATTTACAGCGATTCTATCACCGTTCTGTGAAATGATAACATCTTTTATATTGGAATTGGCAATCTTGACAGCATGTAATAAGTTGAACTCATAGGCTGATGGTGAAGTTGTTATAATCTGAATGAAATCAACCCATCCCTTAGAAGTACCTGTGATGATAATATTGGGATTCTTAGTACAAACATTACATGTTAACACGTAACCTCTGTCAACTTCATTGGTATCTAATGTGTCAATGGCACGGCTCACACTCTTCTGACCTTTGAAATCTACTAAGTACGCACAGTTCTCTTCGAAAGTCGTGACAATGCATAATAGGGATTCCACATTGAACCATTGACAATTCCAGATAGGAGAGTCAAATGCCAATTCATTAAGAGGCTGTTCCGGACTTTGCAGATCCCATACTTTGACAATCCAATCTCCTGATCCTGTAAGAAGATATCTACCATCGGGTGACCAAGATATCGACTGTATTATTCTGGTATGTGCACCAAACTTACTCCCAAGGATACATGAAGGTCTAAAGGTATCCATATCATATATCACCACATCACCTGTGGAGCAACCGAGAGCTAAATAGTTTCCACATGGACTAAACTGAAGGCATTCTGTACGCAATGGGTTCTCTAATGTCCTTGTAAGTTTCTCGGGGTACTCTTTCAACACTGCAAAGGGATCCTGTAGTAGTAAGTTCATGATATAACTTTTCTTTTCGTTGACAACAACATTATTCTTTCACAAATGAACTTTGGCGTTTGCAATTTCTCATTAACGTCGTTAAGCATTTTTAACGCGTTTCGTTTCGTTGCGCTGTTATTTTTTTTTCTTTGCTCAACAAGGTGAGAATAAAACAACAACTATCTAAACCACTGATTTGAATTACACAATAAAGCGTTAACTCAATAGAACTCAGCAAGCAATAATGTTGGTTACCTTTATCTGCCAATTGATGGCTTTTTTCTTAGTGGTCCCAGTTCAAGTGTCTGCATTTTACTTTTACACCAACGGTGGTGAACGTAAATGTTTCCATAAAGAATTATCAAAGAATACTTTGTTACAGGGTACATATAAGGTTCAAATATATGACGATAATCTAAAATCTTATAAGGAAGCAGACCCAAAAGATCTTTCTGTTGTTGTTGATGTTGAGGAAGTGTTTGACGACAATCAAAGAGTTGTTCATCAAAAGGGTGCTCCTAATGGAGATTTCACCTTTGTTGCCTTGGATTCTGGTGAACACAGAGTTTGCTTCCAACCACAGGCTAGTGGATGGTTGAGCAAGGTTAAGACTAAGGTAGACATTGAATTTGATATTGGATCAGACGCCAAACTTGACTCAAAGAAGAGAGATACATTGGAGGCTTTACATCAAAAGGTAAACATTCTAAACTCCAAAATCCTAGAAATTAGAAGAGAACAACAATTAATGAGAGAACGTGAAGCCTCTTTTAGAGACATTTCTGAATCTGTCAACTCCCGTGCCATGTGGTGGACTATCATTCAAGTCTTCGTATTGGGTATTACATGTGTTTGGCAAATGAAGCATTTGTCTACCTTCTTTGTTAAGCAAAAGGTGTTATAATCTTTTGTAATTATATAGTTTAACTATTTACTTAAAAGTGGACTTCCACATTCGTCATTTTGCAAATATGGCATTATAAACTTTACTTTATCAAGATTATATTCTCCTACACTCAGTACTAATTGGAGTCTAAATGGTATCAGATTGAAAAAATTTAGGTTCGAGCGAATAACTTATAAGTATTCATTCTTAATATTTCTTTTATAGAATCATTATAAAAGGCTAAAAAGGATGCGATAGTTCCAGCAGTTCGACCTTGAAATGCATAGCTCACTTGTATTTTTTTTTTCGTTTTCCATGGGCAGGAAAATACTTAGGAGTTTCTAAAATATAAAGAGCCCTTTGAACTGCTCCACTTTGTTCTTGTCAATATTTGTGACGTTACTTTCAGACTTCTCGAGAGTACCAAAATCAAACGTATATTCTTTCGAAGATATGGTCTTCGGGTGAGGTTCCAAAGAGTTGGTATCCACATTTAACTTTGTGTCATTTGTTTGGTTCTCTAAACTTTTTGCAGCATCTTTTCTGCTGGGCACTTCAATCGTCTTGGTTGCATTTTTATTCTCAGAAAAACTCATACTTTTCGAATTATTGATTTTGCTGGGTTTATCATTTCTGGATGAGAGACTAGATGGTTTGATCATAGATTCAACTCCTTCTGCAGTTGGAAAGGGAGCGACCTTATTTGTTTTGTTCTTTTCCTTCTGAAAACCAAAGTTAAAAGCTGGTGTGTGATTCATTTTAATTTTCTTGTCAGTAACTTCAGAATCCTTCATTTTTTCCGGTGATTCATTTTCTGCAATAACAACATTGTCACGTAAAGACGAAGATTTTAGTGGTTTATACATATGCAAATTTTTCGTATCATTTTGGGCTTCCAGTTTACCTTCATCCAGTGAAACACTTTCTTGTCTTACCGGCGCTTTCTTCGACTCTTTACTCAGTTGAGGCGTCTCTGGAGAGATTCCAGTGGTATGCTGCCTTGGCTTTCGTAAATGGCTTACCTGTGAGGAATATGGATTGGCTATATTTGACAAAGGCTTTTCCCCTAATCCAGGATTGTCCAGTAGGGATACTAACGCTGTGGCAGTATTACTTAAACTCTTTTTTCCTGTACCATTCCCCATCTTATTTCCATATTTTGAGCCTTTCGAGATTTTTCCTGGTGCAGAAATCAGAGATTTTTCCATCATAGATTGAGAAGTGCTTGGAGTGTATTTGTATATGGTGGTCTTATAGGGGGATGGCATACGAGAATAATCGAACACGCGCCTTGCTGATGAAATGCTTCCATTTCTGGTTCCATGCAAAGTTGAGGATGGTGTAGACCCTTCGTATTTCGGAGTAAATGATGTTAAAGAGCCTGTATAGGATCTAGGAGTCATCGTCGTCTTGAGTATGTGCGGTGTCTCCGAATCACCAAGGTCTCCATTAGCATTAAAAGATACAAAAGAAGAATTACTTGATGCATTCATTTTGTTCCTAGCTTTTCTCATTAAAGAGAGAACACCCTCCATTTCAACATCAGTCAACGGTCTGTCACCCTTCTCCGAAAAAAACTTGGCTAGTGTTGTATTTGAAGAGTCAACTGTATCCTCAATCTCTTGATCCAACAATTCTTTCTTGTCTGGATAACCAAATGTCTCTTCTTGCCTTTCTTCTTCAGCTAGACGAGATTTATTTGAAACCAAAGACTGAGCATCGCCATTAAAAAAGGCACCTGGAACATTTTCAGATCTATTATCCACAACCCTTGATTCAGTCGTCACAGGATCATTCCAATTTCTTTCGGGTCCTTTTCTTGCTTGAAACCAGGTCTTTAGTTTAGAGAAAAATGACTTCTTTTTATTCATGGTGGAGTTTATAGGTTCCCCATATGGAGCAACCGGTTTTCTTCGTCTATACGACTTGGAGCCATCAGAATGCATTTCAAACTTTCGTTACGTTTCTTATTAGCTATTGCTACAATCCAAGCTTTTCAGTCATTAAAACTGGAACTACGACTAAACAGAATCTTTAGTTTTCTTTATTCTTGTCCTGGTGAAGGAACAAATTTTTAGAATGCCTCGTCGGGTAAGCATTTCTAGACAACTAACAGAAAAAAAGTTAACAGTATGAAAAAATTAATTTAAAAAACGTTTTTCATATCGGATAATTATATATTATCTAATTTTAATATATTTATTATTTTCGTAAAAAGTGTTTATTTATGTTACCCGCTTTAAAATGTTGCTGGATTATTTAACAGGTTATTTTGCCTAAACTTTTAAACACCAAAATTTGCTACCCTGCGCAAAAAAAGCATTTCTTGCTGAACATATTGCACTCAATCTTAACCTTACATAATATTGACTCTGTTGAGGATAACTATTATGAGAGGTAAAAGTTATATAAACGGCAAATGTTTTATCTAATTTTAAGATGTAGAATTATCCTTTATTTAGTTAGATCTTACTGTATATTATATGTATATTACATAATCAATCAAAATTCTTTAAAACATTGACTACTTAACTCTCAATGGCAAATCCGGTACTTGACATGCAGATAGGCCTCATCACCTTCAAGACTTGCAATAGTTAACCAACCATATTTTGCCTTTTTCGGAAAGGTTCTAGTAGGATCAGAAGAGTTAGATGGATTAGTTGAGTTGGACTGTTTCGGATCACCGTATTTTTGAAAGATATGAGCGTTAGGAACTTTAGCATTTAGTTCCTTACATTCGGAGAAAAAATGATTTCCTTGGCAGATTGAGCAAATCTGTTTCTTTGATTTCTTATTGGAATTCTTTGCAAATAAAGCCATATCTGTGTGTGAAGTCACAGTGGAAGGCTTGAATAAGTTTTGATTTTCCAAAAAATTGATGACAGCGGTAGAACCAATCTCAGCACTGTTCCTGATAGTGTCAATACACTTATCTTCAATGGATGGAGAGGTAACTAATAAGAGAAAAGCAGCTGTTCTATCCTTCCTTAGTTCTGCAGATGTTTCGTCAATGCCAGATGGAATTAGTGCAGTACCTAAGTCTGCAGCTCGTGCTCTTTTTTCGGTTAAAGTCTTAGTCTTCATATCAAAGATCCTTTTAAATTCTCTTATGACCATGTTACCGGTTACAATTGAGTATCTATTTTGAAGCCATTGTAATACACCAATTGATGAGGTGTTAGAAGCACCTTTGAAGTAAAAAATTACTTCAGCTTTAGCAGCACCAGTGACTGAGTTTAAAATAAGATTCTGTAAACCCATATTAAAAGCATTAACTAAAGAGAATCTATCGTAGTCAGAAAGATCGGCAAGTTGAGGAATACCATCCAAGGTGCCATTGTTGTCTACAAAGTATAACCAGTACGTACTGTAGTCGTACTTTGTTGCCTAATTAATCTGTTCCAAGCAGAAAAATCAGACGCACTAGAGACTTTAATTGGAATTGCATTTGGGCCGGGGAAACGGCAGGGCTCATAACCTGTTGAGCTAGGCTGTGTGCATTTAGTGTTGAATCAGACATTGAGAGTTAAGTAGTCAATGTTTTAAAGAATTTTGATTGATTATGTAATATACATATAATATACAGTAAGATCTAACTAAATAAAGGATAATTCTACATCTTAAAATTAGATAAAACATTTGCCGTTTATATAACTTTTACCTCTCATAATAGTTATCCTCAACAGAGTCAATATTATGTAATTTTAGGATTGAGTGCAATATGTTTAACAATATGACCTTTTCTAATCGAACAAGTTAGGCTATGGATGCTTAACTTTGAATCAGACGTTGGGAATTAAGTACTCAATGTTTTTAAGGAAGTTTCTGATTGATTATGTAATCTATATGATATACAACGATGTATGAATATGAAAAGGTTACTCATACATCTTAAAATTAACTGAACATTCCCTTTATATAGCTTTTACATCTCATCATAATTCCAGCAAGATACTCAATATTATTAAATGTTGCACTGTTATTGTTTAGTTTTTCCACTGAAATCTTCCAATCTGCAAATTTAATACTAATTTGTAAGAGTTTACAGTATAGTTGAAAAAGCAAATTACGAGCACAGTTTTACCAGTAGGACATTACCACGTTTATATTTGAATAGCTATCAGATTTATCCACTGTAGTAGGAAGGGTTTAGCACCATTTAAAGGAAGAATTATCGTTACCCCGTGCGAAATCCGAAAGCCGAATCCGATTTCGGCTACTTCATAATAATCATAATAATAACAGTAAACAATCCGACGATAAATGTGAAAAATAGCTACGTAATATCAACCTGACCTACAAATATCGAGCCACTAATAAGTATGAATGAAATTACCACCCAGGGTATCTATCCTGATGAATTAGTTTTAAGACTATGTGAAGAACTTGCTTATAATAGGGGAAGGGTATCATTTTCAAATCTCTGGGATGTGGTGGAAAATATTATTCACATTGATAACCAGCAAATTAAACAATTCATATTCCAATGTCTGAACTCTAACGCCGATGTGATTTTGTATGAGCAAGATACTCCATGTAATAAATCATTTACGGACATCTTGTCAAACCAAAATTCATTCAGCCTTGGTCTTACTGAAGATAAATTATGGACCATATTGACAGGATATATCAAAAAGGAATCCTCTATTGGAAATTTTGCATTTGATTTGTTATTAGAAATTGCTGCAAGTAAATATCATGGTATAAATACAATTGACTTAGCAAGCATTACCAAACAAGATTCAAGAAGTGTTACAGGAAGACTTAAGAAATTAAATCATCTAATTGTTGGAACACAAATCATTTACAAGGGCCATGTGGTGAAGTTGTTGAAACTTAGAAAGTTTTCAAATGCTCTTGAGAATGATAAAAAATATGTTAATATTAAAGACCATTTAGCAAATATTGTTAAAGTAGTTAAAGAATCGAAAAATGGAGTTCGCCAGATTCTTGATCTAAAAAGAGAACTTAATTTCGATAAAGACAAGAGATTATCTAAAGCTTTCACAGCTGCCATTAGTTGGCTAGATGAAAGAGCATATCTGAAGAAAGTTTTAGTCGTTTCTCCAAATAATCCAGCTTTAAAGATTCGCTGTGTAAAATATTTGAGAGATTATGACATTGGAATAAAAGATACGGGAAGATTTATCTTTGATGACAGCTCAGACGACGATTTTGATGGGGAAAAAAGTGGTCCCGAAGACGATGAAGCGATTGATGGTTTAGATAACTCCAATGCAACAAATATGCTACAACAACAGGGTTTAGTGATGGTAGACAATGTTAATTCAAGTAAAGACTTACCCCTAGTGAATCGATTTTATCCAATTCAGAATCAAACCTACGATTTAGTTGATAAATCTATGCTAAAAGGTACGTCAACAATTGAAACCATAGCAAAAATAACAGGGAAAGATTATAAAAGAGCATTTACCAAATCAAGCGAATATTACATAGAAAACTCAACCAAGAAAAATGTGATTATTTCAGGTTTTAATATCAAGCGAGTATATGATTTTGAAGGGAAGAAGAAATTCTACAGGATGTTTACCGAAGAGAATTTCAAAATATTGACAAATTCTGAGAATTCAACCATTCCCTCTCAATCGCGCAAAGAAACAGACCAAAAAAGTTCTTTAGAGGCCTTAAACAGGAAGAACTACACTTCGTTGAGTAATATCTTACACTTTAATCAACAGATGGACGGATCTCTAGAATTCTCTTGGAATGGTGAAGTAACACACCCTTACGGCAGAAAGCGGAAATTGGTTGCAGAGAGGCGAGAAGCAAAAGATAGGACAGAGGAAGAGAATCCCAAAAAGAAAAAGCTTACATCAGAAGAACGTTTATCCAGCAATGCAACCGATCAACAACATTCTAAAGATTCAGCTGGTGAACAAGCTGCATCTTCACAGATAATTAATATCGGTGGCTTCTCAGCAGGATCACTTAGGTCACTGAAGAGGCAAAAGGCAATCGTGGATGTGTTAAACATGGCTGGGGGCGTGACTTATTTGCGAGAGAAGTTCTTTGAAGAAGTAGCCAAATTTATGGATTCAAATACACAGTTGGACAAAAAAACTGTTCGTGGTGATATAGATAGAATGGTACAAAGTGGGAAATTATGTGTCCAGACGTATCAATTGAATGATAGACAAGTAGTGTTTTTGCCAGGAACCTCCGAAGAAACTATATTTGATTATGTTGTTAAAGAGAAAGATAGCAAAAAGACAACGTTTGGAGATATTATACAGAACACTGACCTTTATTTCTTCGATCAAACTGAGAAGACCAGATTCCACAGGGGAGCAAAGTCAGCTGAAAGAATAAGAAAATACCAAAAGAAACCTCTGGTAACTCTATCAAACCCTAGGATAAAACAAAAATCAGGAAGTATTTCGACCACGAATAAAGAAGGGAAGAAGAAAGAAAGATCAACGAAGATAAATGCTTCAAAAAAAAAAGAGTCAAGCAAAAATAAATCCAATCCGGAGAATGCAAGGCCGGATTTTCACTTGGGAAACAAAACTGGTGTATTGGCACTGATAATGTGTGTTGTTATAACTAAGAGTATGACAAACGAAATTCGATGGGATAAAATTAGCTCCCTTTATCCAAATAACTCTTTGGATAGCCTTAAGAAGCAATGGACGGTTAGAAGAGTGAGAATGGGACATGTTGGGTGGAAAGCACGTATTGACGAGTGGAAAATGGTCCTCCTCAGTGCCATTAAGGAGGGGAGTATAAGTTTGGAAGAGGCAGAGCAATTGGATATCATGAGGCTCCTTAATTTATGGCGAAAATTTCAGTCAGGAAAACAACATCGTGAAATATCCTTATTTAAAAACTATGCTGACAACAAGAAACACTTCAATTTCATTAAAGATGATGAAAAATCTATTTTTGTGGGGAGATTAGCAATGTCATCTATGGTTCAGAGAGAAATAGCATCTTTGAAAATGGTCTTTAAGTATTCAACTTCACACCAAACTACTGAAGAAGTGCAGCACCATACCTTGGAGGAAAAGATTAAAACAGTGATCCGCTCCATATTAATAGATAATAGAGAAACAGCAAAGGATACAATTGAAGCCCTTCAAGATGTTAGTAAGGATGAAATTGACAAGGTTGTAATGGATATGGCTAAAGAAAAACAAGTATATCTTCGTGGATCGAAGTTGGAAGCAACCAATGCAATTAGTGAGCATTTAAATCATAATGAAGTCAACTCTAGCTTTGAGAGGTCTAGTGCATATATTAAGAAACTAATGGAAATGTTCACTGCAAACAATGGTCTCATAGTCAATAATGAAATATCGGATGCCACATCATGGGTTTTAATTGATCTAATTGCTCGAAAGGCCATTGATATAGGAATAATTCCGCTACAAAGAGATATCCATAGACTTGCCTACACAACTAGACGTTTTGAGGTAAGTACGCTAACGCCACCACTGATTCTTTATTCAAATTTAGGCTCAACAAAACTGCCTTTGGAGAAAGATGCCCCAATTCCAGCTGGAAAACCTTACTCAAGGTTATGGCTCGATTCTGTCGGAAATATCAGGACGTCAGTATGGTATAGGCTTACTTGCATGATAATCTTTGAGATTCTTTTTTCACCGGGGATAAATTTACAATGTTTGCAGAAAAGATGTCATAACATAGTTTCTTTGAAGGAATTATTAGAAATCTGTTCATGGTTAAAGGAAAAAGAAATACTTGGTACTACGCCTTACGAGGGTTTCAAAGTTGTTTCTAGATGGTATACATTTTGATTTATCATTTTACATAAGCAAAACTTGAGAAATGATTTAATTAATGAGATAAAATATCGTTAATGTTATATTTTTGTAGTCTATAAAATATATATTAACAACTAAACATCTAGTCTCTGACACATCAGGCATTTATAAGTAGTATTCGATTGCCCCATATTTTCAAGGCATTTTGTATGGTAGCCATGGTGACATTTAAATACAGCGATTCTGTAATTTTCAGCTCCAATTGTATATATGGTTTCCTTCCTTCTCAGTTCCTCCCAAAACACTGAAGTTAAATCACTTATTTCTACACCCCATATTTTTTTACCACATACATCACACTCATCATTTCTAATAGACCAACCTTCTTTCAGTAGGTCACTATATGCGTGAACCACCGATAATGATGCCTTTTCTAAAATATTAAGAATAAGATCAGCCATACATTTCTCGATATCATATGCTGAAAAAATATCCCCCAGTAGCTTTTTCAAGTGTTGCGTTTTCAGTAAAATGACATTTGGATCCTCTAAAACTTTCCCTAAAATCATCCAGAAGAAATTTGATCCTGCAGCTGCGCTTGATTGTTTAGTTGCTGATAAACGAATGAAAACCTCTTGAAGTAAAATATTACATATTTCTTTCTCATGATCAGCAATATTTGCATTCTCATATATTACTATTAATGAAGTTATTAGTTTTGTCCAATTTGCCGCTTCTTCATCACCAGAAAGAACACATGTGTGAATTGCATATTCCAGATGTCGTTGTACAACCTGTTGCGAACTTTTCTTCCCTAGGAATTCTGAATTTATGCATTTTAGAAGATCATCAACAGTTTTGGAATAATCTCTGAGCTTGAAATGGAGAACAGCAAGAGCTTCATAATTATCTGAACTTGACAAAAGTACATTCATTTTTCCAACATCAATATTTGTTAAATCGAAACTCTCAATCCAGGGTATTAAGTCTTGATTATCTTTAAGTGTGCAAGAAAGTTCAATATATTTCTCTTTAATAATTGAATCAGTGGTTCCATAAGCGGGGTAAAACGAAAATAAATCTTCTAAGTATTTTTGTTGTAAACGGAGGCTCGGTATTAATAATACTTTCTTATGAAGAGAGCTATCAAGTTGATGGAAAAGCTTGACACTTGCTGTCGTACCTAGAGTGGATAAAATCAGTTCCATCTTTGTCGTAAACAATTCAACCAGTTTTGAATGTTCCAAGGAATTAGGGTTAGTCTTGGCTATAATCAGTTTCAATACGTCAATCAATGGCGTGCCATACGTCTCTATTGTACTTTCTGAATCCAGTGATAATGTTGCCCACTCAAAATACCTTTTGGAATGTCTGTAAAAACTGAAAAGTACCCCATTGAAGTTCCTTTCTTTCATCTCCAATATAAACAGTTCTGGGTCTTTTGGAGCATAGATAGGAATAACCGCTTCTATAGCTATCTGAGACATTTCACTTGAACTATTATCATGGCAAAGAAGAATATTAGATATGACTTCTTCTAGCAAGTTATTTGACAAGGAAATGAATTGAGGAAATTTTGCTACATTCAGGGCTACAAATACTGCCAGTTGGGATTTTTTTCGGTCATCACTCAAATCTTTCAAAATATCAAGAAGTAAATCTATGATATATTGTCTATCTAACCTGATGATCCTACCATTACTATCTTGTTCAAATTCACTGGAGATATTAAATAAAGAATCCTCAAATACTTTATTAAATAAGGATAATAAACTTTTTATGTCATAATTCAACAATAAATGCAAATAGGGGAATGCTGGCTCATCTTGTGAATTTTTTACTGTATGGACTTTCTCTCCGGAGCCCTTCGGCCACTCTATTAAAGTACCATTGAGTAGGACACCATATATATCCATTTTAATTTTGTCTTGTAATTCTTGCGGCATAATAGGTATATTTTCAGGATATTGTTTCCCTAATAGAATAAAAGATAGATATGTGAAAATATTTTCATATTCTATCTTTTTCGTAGTATAGTCGAAAAGCATGCATTGATTACTGTCCCCTGCCAATAAATGCAAATAATCAACCAGGGGAGAAATATAATCGAGAAAGACTTTATTCCACAAATAGATGAGGATGGTGGAAAGATGAAATTCTTTACACAATTTGACAGCGAGATCAATATCTAACGTCTTTGAGTCTAGAATAATAATTAGTTCTTGGATTGTAGAGAAACGTTTGATACTGGAGAAATAACTAATCAAATTCTTGAAGATAGGAGCAGATACAGATCTAATATAACCTTCAATAATAAGATTTGATAATACCTCATAATATAATCCAATTGTATTTGAGTCGAAAAACTCAAGCGCCTGTTCTAAGAATGAGTTTAATGATATTTTTAGTGTAGAGGTGGTGTCCTTGAGATGGAAAGAATCCAAGACACGCACCACCAACGAGACTAATTTAAAAATATTATCATAATTAGCGTCCCGTTTCTTCAACAAGAATCTTTGAGTGGCCAATGCTAGATTGTAGAATGGTTCCAACAGTTGTGTTTCCTTCTCCTTCTGATCTGGTTCGAGTCTCAATAAAGTTGGGATCGCAAAATTGGGTCTTAAAAACAATTCGATATAACTGAGCGCTTTCATATAATCACCTTTTTGTACATTAGATAATGTAATATCAGACCAAGTTACAAAGGAGCCAATCTTAAAGCCATAAAGCGTAAGTAGAAAAATCCTGTTATTATTAAAGGCAAAATGTTTATCTGGTGGTATCAGAAGATCATGTACTAATAAATCAATTTTTAATATAATTTCGAATTGGGTTTTAGTGTCAACTATAAGGAATTGGTGGGATATAGTCAAGATTCCTAATAATCTTGGATTTAGCCATTGAAGAGAAAGGATAGATTCAGTAAAGGTCGATGTTCTTCTTGTTATCACAAACTCCAATGGCGTTACTTGATTAGACAAACCAAACAAGAATACAGTTTTGTTTATGCAGTAGGCAATTTGTGATCTATCAGTAGACCATGCAATGGAGGAATTATAAATGGGCCCTTCTGTTGTATTGGATTTTGCATCATGAAGATTTTCTTGAAATAGGATCTCTGGATGCGGACTTGTGGAAAGAATCACAAAATTAATATTTGTCAATATAGCCAATAAGTTCCCAGACTTAAAATTAGAATCTCTAGGTGGCAATGCCATCATTGAACAAAATAATTTTTCATTTGGAGAAAGACTTAAGATATCCTTTGAACTGTAAGTGAGATTCCAAAAACTGTTCCTAAACCCATTATGGAACGTAATTCTACTAGAGGAGTCACTTACAATTAAAGCTGTATGACGATTATGCAAGAATCCCATTCCATTAATGTCAGAATCTTTATGATAAGTTATATGTAAGATAGCATCCAAAGAATTCACTGATGAAAGAGGCTCGTTTCTATTTTCAAAGAATGGGATATCCTCATTTGTAGTTTTCAAATTCAAATTCCAAATAAATACATCACCAGATTGATATGCGGCAGCTAAATAAGTACCATCCGTAGCAACAGCTATTGTCTTCACTGCTGATCGCAGCAAAGTTTCCTTATCCGATATTTGTGGAAGTAATATTGTCTGTAGAAATTCTTTAAAATTGAATATTAAAAGAGCACCCTTAGACGTCCCCAAGACAAAATATGATTTTGTAGGGAGTATGCAAGTAGGTCCACCATATGCGCTTACCAGGGAATAGATTTGATTCAATGTTGTCCATTTTATAAGCGAGTTTGAATGCGCTGTCTCTTTAAAGAATAGACTATTTGATATACTGGGTACAGTGCTTGCTAATGAATCGTTGAATGACTTTGACGGTGTTTGCAAATCATCAAAGGGTAGTTGGTCAACCGTCGACGAAGATCCGAGTTGTACTGTATTATTACCCATTGACATAGTTTCTATGTTTTGCCCGGACAATGGTGCTTCATCTTCCATATCACCGTTACTTGAGTGTTTTAACTTGTTAGAGTACTGTATCGTAACGTTATATTTTACCATGTAAATATTCCTTTAAGATATGTCTGCGCCTTTTACTTTGCAGCTTACGTAATTTCCAGATTAGAACAACGTTAGATATTAAACAATGGAAGGATATATTGAGTTAGCAGTGTAATTAATTTTTTTAACTTGTTTTTATTGAATATCGGAAATATTTATATTTTATATACTATAAATTATTAATTTGATTATAATTTTTGCATAGCAGCAACATCGGTAGATTGAACATGGTCTTCATCTTCTTCGATGGCACCTTGTAAATCATCCATGGAGACCTTAGCATCTTCAACAACACAGTTAATTTGCAATTTCTTGATACCGAAACCAATTGGAATGAATTGATGAGCACCCCAGTTCAAACCATCCATAGTGATAGCCTTAACGTTGGCGACCATTTCTTCCAAATCGGTTTCATCATCCCATGGCTTAACATCCAAAGTGATAATAGATTTAGCGGCATCCTTTGGTGGCTTTTGAGCCTTCTTGGCGTTATATTGAGCGATTCTTTCAGCCTTTAATTTTTCAGCTTCAGCATCAGCTTCTTCGTCATCGGAACCGAATAAATCGACTTCATCATCATCTTCTTCTTCAGCAGCGGCAGCGGTGGCAGCTGGGAAGGAGTCGAATTCGTCAGCCTTGGCGGCAATGTGGTTGAACCATCTGGCGAATTCTGGGTAAGCTTGTTGGAAAGCCTTGTAGACGGTAACATCAGCTTGAGTGGCAGAAGTACTAGATAAAAACAAAACAAAATTAATGTTAGTAAAATGGTTACCATGATAATTGGATGCAAGAAAGGAGGAACAGGTAAAACAATTTACAAAATAGAAGGAAGAAATAGTGTTAAGATAATCAAAATCAGAAACTGTGATGTCAATCACATCTTTTTGTCTCACTCATACCGGGGGTCTTAATTCCCGTCATAAACACGGACCAAAGAATAAGTTCATCATATACAATAGAAAAAAAAATACACTAAATCTCCTAATTTTGTATGTTTGTTTTTTTATTTCATTTCAATTCTTTCCAGATGCGGCGAGGCGGTGAATACCATTAAATGACATACCCTTCAATGTATGACTTGTCAGCCAAGAAAGTGTTTAATTCCTTCAAAGTTTCAACTTTAGAGAAGTCGGTGAAAGCCATGATTAAAAATGTGTGAATAGTTATGGATCTGGATATCTGAAGGCAAGAAGAGATAAGTGTAAGAAGGGCATGAACTAATAAATACTAGTGAAGACAGGAAGTGATGGAAGAGAAACTGTCTGAATATAAATGAAAAATGAAAATATTTTCCAGCAGAAAATTTTTTCGTGGCAGCGAAAACCCTAAGAAAAACAAACCACGGTGTTTGTTGATCGTGCCATACGAGGATCTTCAAAGTCCATGTTTATTTTACTCTATTCCAGTGCTCTTATATGGATGGGACAACAGAACAAGAATAACAAGGATACCGTAAGATGCCATCGTCGTTACAGAACCAACTACTCATACCCCAGGCGTATTTGACCAACTTCCACAATAGAATAAGGAACGATGACGTTCCCATGTTCGTGAGCGCACAACCAACAAGAGGTCATAAGAGAGCGAAAGTAGTCAATTATGCGGAATTCGATAACGATTTGTTTGATGACTTCACCAACGGTGGTAGCACCATGCCTGGGATTGATGGACCAACTGGTTCCATTAACGATCAAAACGAAACCGGGGAAAATGGCGAACATCAGGAGAGTGCGGAGGATAAACTATTAAATGCTGCATTACCTGATATTCAAGATCAAGAGGAACAGATAAGTATATTGAAGTATCCAAAGATAAGGGAGACGTTTCTA
The DNA here is from genome assembly GCF_000237345.1 of Naumovozyma castellii. Lineage (NCBI taxonomy): Eukaryota > Fungi > Ascomycota > Saccharomycetes > Saccharomycetales > Saccharomycetaceae > Naumovozyma > Naumovozyma castellii. Next base: position 173,496 of record NC_016500.1, on the reverse strand, counting down.
CAGAGTAAAGTTGCCACTCCATACAGACTGAACGTCAACGAGACGACATCGGCAGGGAATAATGAACCGATAATAATACCGATCCATTTGGACGTGGAATATAGCGGTCATACAATACATGATTCATTTACATGGAATATCAATGATCATTCCATCACGCCGGAGGAATTTGCTACTATTTATTGTAAAGATTTAGATTTTTTTAACGCTACAACATTACATTCACAAATTGTGTCTACCATAAATGAACAAATTCATGAATATGAAACGGTAGCTGCTGTTGTGGTTCCTGATTTGCATGTCATAATTAATCTTACATGTTCTTTAAAGAATAAACTATATGAGGATAATTTCCAATGGAATTTAAATGATAATTCCTTGACTCCGGAGATGTTCGCTTCCATTATAGTGAGTGACTTGGGTCTAACGAGAGAGTTTATTCCTACCATTTCATATGCTTTACACGATTACCTTTTGAAAGTGAAAAAGGATTGGTTGGAAGGTCATTTAAACCAAGATCATGTACCCAATGGGGCAGCATTTGGCTATCTTTCAGGTATTAGATTGGATATTGATGAACTGGGTGCTACATGGTGTCCCAGAGTGGAAGAATTGACAGCAGAAGAGATACAAAGACGTGAAATTGAAAAGGAAAGAAACTTGAGAAGATTAAAGAGAGAATCCGATAGAATGAGTAGGAGGGGCAGAAGGAGACTTGATGAATTGGAGACTACTTTGAGAATCTAAACTAAGTTAAGCAATACTTTTGTAAATATATAATGAACGACGTATCTATTTATTATAACTGTAACAATTCCAAATTCTCAAATAATTACGTAATACTGACACGGCTGCCCTGGAGCCCTAGGGTTTGCAGACTTTTAACCGAAAAAATGCCCTAATTTTGGTCCTATTAAGAGGTAAAAACAAAAAAACAAGAAAAAATCAGAAAATCATCAAAGAAATGTATGGGTGCTGTCCCTAAAACGGAAATGTCCGGATGTACAGTCATAACTAGCTAATTAAGTGCAAAGATCTGAAGCAATCTTGGGGACAGGATACTCGTCACCAATCCACTGGAACACTTCGTATTTCGAGTTCAAAAACTCATTAGCATGCATACAGTATCCGTCACCACTATCTTGTTTTAGGCAACCAGTTTTCTCCATCTGCTGAAGAAAGATGCATCTTCGTATTCTCGAATGGATAAGCGCCATGGAACACATAGAACATGGTTCATGGGTGGTGTAAACATCGAAATCGAGGCAAAGATAAGTTGAAATTCTATCTTCAAGCTCTCCCTTCGCCACAAGATCTCTTCTCTGCTTTTCTTGCCTTGCAACCTCTTTGATACCATTGATAATACTATGATCCAAAATGGTACAATGGGGACTGGATCTTTTATCAGTGGCGATTATTATATTTTCCTTATCGAGGGGATCCACAAATGCCGTAACAATGGGTAATTCATCTCCTGATTCCTGCACTTTTTTTGCAACTTCAGTAATTTTGTCAAGTGTCTCCCTTACTGTCTTCATATCAATCTCATAGTCGTTCAAGATTTGATCATTGGGATTCCCATTCCACACAAGAGGCCAATATTTATTCGACCATTCAGCCATCAATTCCTTGGATGTTGGACTACATCTTGGGACAGAACAATCCACTAAGTTACAATATTTGAACGAATCGTTAGAAATTTTCAATAGAGCATCGCATATTTCTTTGGGTTCCATATCGTATTCAATTGAGCATAATATTATCTTCAAAGTACCATCCTTATTTTTCTTGATCCTCTTGAGATGCAATAGAGAAATTGGATCTCTCCCATTTATCATGCTTTTAATATACCTTTAAGAAAGAAGAAAATTTCTGGTTAGTTGTCTTGTATCCTTGAGCGAAAAGGAAATTCCATATGTGTACATACTGAAGAACAATTTTGGACTGTCGAGGTTCAATATCGATTGTCCAAACTTTAACTGAGGAGAGGTTGTTTTATGTTAGTCTCTAAATCAATTTTGGTCACAATGGGCGGGAGATAATTTCGATGGAACATACCTAAAGATAATTCATTTCGAGTCGTCTTGGGTAGTATTTGTTGTAATCTGTCTTCTATAATACCCCTTTTGAAATCTATTTTTAAGGGATTGTCTCTTTTTTTCACCATACTGGCGGAGTTCTTTTTTTGTTTGTCAACTATTGTTAACTTATAGAAGAGATGATACTTCGAGATTTATTTTCATTACGCGAATTTATCACCAAGACATCGTTTGCTCCATCATACCAAACGCTGGTCACATCAACCATGTTAGATGAAACCACTTAATGACTATCTTTCTCAAGATTTATATTATGATGTATCCAATCCAAAATTTCTAAGAGCATTACAGCTCGGTGAGTTGACTGGTATTAAGAATATCCTAACCTCATGTCTGGTACTTACCAATCCAACGCTGATCGAGTTGCCAAACATATTACCTGATTCTGATCACAAATCAACGATCGATCAATGTGTCATATATCTGCTTAAGGAAAAACTTTTTAACAATGTCTTAACGTTTGGTTATTCCATTGCTAAGAATGAACACGTTAATACTATACTACACTGTACATCAACCAATTTAAACATAACAAAATTAAAGGGTACTGTATGGAGACAATTACATGAACTCATTGGTACTAAAAAGTTCATTTTTATTCTGATCAATTGTAGTGTATTTGAATACAATGGACAGACGTTAACTCAAATAATTGGTAACAGACTAAATTTACCGAATTCGCCACCCCTATGGTACACAAGAAATAAAAAGGCTACGAATTCTACCATAACTGTGAATACCAAAATTAGTAACGAACCCTTTTTACATAAGACAGAAACAGGTCAATTCAAATTCTTTCACATTCTTCCCAAGAAAAGTGAGATTAATGAACTATATACTTCCATGTTCCAGTATATGACAGCAAGAATTAAGAAAACGCAGAAGCAAAGAATAATGCTCAACTTGAGAAAATTGCTGATAAATCATTCTAGAAAAGTAAAGTATCTAAAGATTTTTGATACCATTTGCCCCGATGTCCAACATCCAAGTACAATCTCTCATTTGGAATCGAAAGTACCTGTTTCGCAAGTGATAAGATTTATTATTGTTATCTTGGAAAAACTAATCCCAATTGAACTTTTCGGATCAAAGAGAAATAAGGGCAAGATATTCTCCAAAATTGCAACTTTATTAAAATTACCATTAAATGGAACTATTCCATTTGGAAAAATAACTTCGAAATTGAAAATTAAAGAGTTCCAATGGCTTCATACGCCTGATTCTCATTTCAACAAAAATAGTTTCCAACTTTCGACAGAGATCATGCGATGCATCATATTCTGGCTGTTTCAATCTTTGATACCGAAAATCTTATCGTGCTTTTTTTATTGCACTGAAATTTCATCTACAATCGATGTCATTTTCTTTAGACAGGATAGTTGGATTAGAATATCAACACCGTTTCTTACATCTTATTTTGAAAACTATTTATTGGAAAATTCAGCCTGTAGGAACCATAATAGTTATACTCTATCAGATTTCAATCACAGTAAACTCAGATTAGTCCCCAAAAAAGCAGCGGGGGAATTCAGAGTCATTGCCGTTCCATGTAAAGGAGCTGATGAAGAAGAAGTGAACGTCTATAAGGACAATATGAAATCTGTAATTGGACCGGTTAAGGCAATACTGGAATATTTACGAAAGAAAAGACCAACAAAATTCAAAAAACTATATTCAACCACACAAATATCACATTATGTACGTGATTTTAAACAACAGCTTCTTAAAAAATACACAGAACTTCCTAAACTATATTTTATGAAATTCGATATCGCATCCTGTTATGACTCTATTCCCAGAAAGAAGGCAATGAATGTGATTAATAGGGCATTGACAGATGAAGAGGGGTTTTTTGTTCGTTCCCAATCTTTTTTCAACCATAAAACAAAAACTTTTAAAGTGAAAAACATAGTAAATGGAAGTAGGTACCCGAAATCAGACGAGATTTACATAGATAACGTTAGAACAGCGCATTTATCAACAGAGGATGTTACTAATGTTTTGGAGATGGAATTATTCAGGACCGCTCTATGGGTTGGTAATCAATGCTACTTACGAAAAGATGGTCTTTTCCAAGGCTCTAGTCTATCAGCTCCCATTGTCGATTTGGTTTATGATGATTTACTAGAATATTATGAGGAATTTCAGGATATTGAAAATGAAGACAGTCTTATTTTGCGACTTGCCGATGATTTTTTTGTCATTTCCACAAGTCAAAGGCAAATTATAGACATAAAAAATCTGACACTAAGCGGATTTAAAGAATATAATGCCACTGTAAAGAAACAAAAGATAATCACTGCGAGTTCACAATCAGATAATGTCAAAGTCATTCAATTTTGTGCTGTAAATATTTTTGTTGAGAAATTAGAAGTTTGGAAGGAATCAGAATCGTTAAATATACCAAATATAACAAGTTTGTCATCAAACAAAATTTTGTGGAGGTTATCTACATTATTCGAATCAAGATTATCTTATGGTACGTTGGATCATGATCTGAATTCGCTGGAAACAATTATAAACCAGATTAATTACATAACCATCAATATTGCGGAGACATTTCTCAAAGCATTTAGTGAGAACGAAATCGACACCAAAATGTTTATGAAATTTATGGAAGAGTTACTGACTTCTGCACTTGGTTCATGTTCATACATTGACGATGATGACACCTTTGAAAGCAAGGTATGTCTTTCCATATTAGGAGGCTTTCTGGATACAATATCTTGCAAGCAGACCAAGTTCAAAGCTATCGTTGAACAATTGAACTTGGAAATATATAAGCATCTTAATATATTAATTAAATAGGAGGTAGTGAGATATCTATTAATTCTTATATAGCAACATAGGATCATAAAACGCCACCGAAGTTCGCACGTAAGTTTTCTTCATCCCTTTGTCTTCTTAGTCTTTCAACCTCCTCAACCCCTCCAGATTTCTTTAGATTTGAATTACCCACAAAGTTTCCCAACTCATCCTCGAACTCATCGCCGTCCTTGAATTCTTTTTCTTTCTGCCATAATCTCTGGGCCTTATCAAGAGCTTTCAACCTACTTTCGTGATCTGGATTTATAGACTCAACAGCCATAAGCATCTGATCTCTAACTTGGTGGAATGTTCCTGGTTTCAGAATTGGTAATATTGGATTTGCTTTGGGTCTAGTTGGATTCTTTTCCTTTTCTTCACAACACATATTAATTAGACCAAACGTTTCTGCGGCCTTGGCCAAATCTTCGTTTAAATCTAACACTAAGTCTTCTTGTAGGGTGAGGAATTGTTGTTCTTCACAAACTTTATCCAATTCAGCTTCCCAAATTTTCTTCCATTGTGGTTTTTCAGTGCTAATAAATTTCTTCATCTTCTCCAAATCATTCTCAGCATCTTCTAATATTTTCTGAACGGATTCCAGTTTTTTCTTAGAAGGTTCAGCACCACGGTCTGCCACATCCTTTCTCAACACTTCTATCAAATCCTGCAAATCATCAACTCTACTTAATAAAGAATCGGAAACCTCTCCTAATTCGGCTTGAGATTTCTCCATATACACCTTATTAGCTGAGGTCTTGGTGTTGAATGACATGGATTTGAATTTGGCAACTTTCTCTAATAAGTTTGAGGTTATCTGTTCCATGTTAGTTTTGTTTGAATTATGAACTTGCTTTAGGATAGCGAGTTCTCGGTTAATTTTATTAACAGCCTCATCATCTATTTTCGTTAAATTAGTGGTGGATTCCGGTGCTGAATGATTTACATTTTTTTCATCAGCCGATGAATGAGTCAAGTTTGATGATTTTAATAAGTCTATTATTTCCTTCTGGCTTTTAGCCACTTCCAATTTGATTATAGCACCAATTTCTTGAATGTTATTTATTGGTCCAACCTCCTTCTTCCCACCGTCTATTCGAAGTTCCACTGTTGACCCATCCTGGAGTTCAGAAAAATTAGAATCATCCAATTCATAGAAAACGCCATGTCTAAGGTCCTTAATGTAAATATCAGGGAACGAATCACCACCAGGAGAATATGCAAACCTCTCGACAAACAATAGCCTCAATCTGTTCATATTTGTTGGAAGTACAGTTCGACACTTTTTCACTTTATTTTTATACATGAGAAACAAACTGCAGATATTATTGTCTGCACTTACCTTATCATTTGTGTTGTCGATAAGGGCAGGCTTTGTTGGGCTAGGTAATTTTTCAACCTCAATGGTGGCAGGAGCTGCTGTTATTGTCTCTGTAAGACTAGATTTAGGAAGTTGTGGAGGTGGATTAGGGATCGATGCCAAAGCGGCAGCTGCAGCTGCTTCTGTTGTCGACTGATTTGTCAATTTAGCCATGTGGTAAGCCGAGTATCTCTTTGAAGCTCTTCTTTGCAGGTTAGTACCTTTCTTCAATTGAATTAATGCTTCTTCATTTTGGGAATTTCTTGATTTAGGTGGTTCTAACATGGCTGTCTGATTGGAAGGGGCAGTAGCAAAAGAAGTCGTTTCGTCGTCTGAAGTATTAACTGTAGGTGTATTTTCCTTGGTGGATGTGCCAATATCCTTATGTTCTGGTGATGAGTGACCAATGCTAGGAGTTGCCCCACCGCTTGAATTGAGCACTAATGGGACATTACTTGAAATGGAAGAATGTTGACGATGACGCATCTTGACGGCCTGATCTTGTCTCATATTCTTCAATAGTGCTTGTTTAACCTTAAGTTTATCCAGCAATGTGACAATAATCTCTCTAATTCCCGGTAGGTACTTATTTAAAGTCTCGTCAGATGCAGGCTCTCTTAAAGTTACCTCTAGAACCTTCCTTAAATCCAATGGGACGTCCCCCAAATCTGAAACGTCCACTTTAGCATGAGTAAAAAATTTGGAGACTATCTTGAAGTCGTTCCCTAATTGAACGTATGCATCCGAGACGTTTCTTCCCGTGGCGGCACCTTTAGACCATTGAGTCAATGTTTGCAATAAATGTTTGGTAGACATAAGCAACTTGGTCACCGTCGTTTCAATGCTGCTTCCGCCATTGATGCTCGCGGAAGAACTTCTTCTCTTGTTGTCCATTTTTTAGTCGAGGGATTGACAGTAATAGTCCGTTGTTTGTGGAGCTGAGGTTATATATGCCATTAGTTTGATGTTTTGATATTTTATGAAATGATTTCTTAATGCGCGAACCAGCTAAATATTTCACATCGAATATAGTTATCAGAGGGGAATTCCGGTACTCATTATATCGAATCCATGGAAGAGCTAATGAACGCATATGAGTTCGAATAGCAATGAGGATGCAATCGTTATTGACAGTCTGGGAACCGTTATTTCTGACTCTGAAGGTGATGCTACTGACGATAGCGTTACCTATTTCAACAGTGCAGCAGAACAGGTAACTATTCAGCACACTATCCAAGACACTGATCACATTGCAGAGGCACCTCTCGAGGAGGTGGAAAGTGCATCTGATGCTGAAGCCATAGTATCTCAATCCCAACCGAGGCGGTCTCTTCGAAAGAGAAAGGCTATTCAAAAGATGCCCTACAGTTTAGAAAGAATCAAGCATAGACAACTTTTGGAAGGATTTGATGTGTCCGCCTTCGATTCTGTATCCAATACTATCTCCCTTCCAAATAGGCCAATAGGTCCCAACGAACTAGAGCGAGAGGTTGAAAACATGGATGTAGGAGCTTGGAATGGAACGAATGATTATGGGGCAGAAGATGACGATGACAAAATTTATAATGAAATGGACACTTCAGGTTCGGATTCAGCTCCTGACTCAGAGTATGAGATTATAAACCGAAATTTAGATGACGAGGGAATAATAAACGATCAATTGACCTCCGGAGTGACCAAGAATATTACTCACCAATTTCCTGTAAATGGAGATATTTCTGAAACTGATGAATCAAATAAAAATGAAAATGGAGACGAGCAAATGGTTTTCAGAGGAAGAGTAGTGAATATGAAAACAGGGTACCGAGGTATTCTTCCTAGAATCGCCTGGGAAAAAGGACTACAAAATAAGACTTCGAGCTCCTCACTGCGAAAGAGAAGAAGAACTAACCAACTTCAGAAAGGTGTTGCCAAGACTAAAAAGAAAAGTGTGCACTCAAGGGGCCAAGATGCTATACTATTAGACGAGATGATTGTCAGGGATGATGAGGTATCAGATGACCTAATTGCTGGTCCCGACTTTCGAATAGCTGATGATACTGAACTTTCGGAAAATGAGGTGGATAGAATGAATAGCTATTTCCAAGAAAAGTATAGTAACAATTATACACTCGACGTTTTGTCTGATGATAACGATGATTTGTATAGGGCCTCTCTGCTATCTGATCTTGACAAAAATCCAATAGCGGTAAACATGCCGTCACCTAGTAACTACAATGGTCCTGAATTTATTACTGTCGAATCACAAGACTCTTCGGGGGATAATTTGTCAGACCAATATGCATTTTCTGATGATGAAAATGACCTTTTACCAGATCAAAGAATGGCGCAAGAATCGAATGGAAATGTCATAGACAAAATGTTATCTCACGGTAATATTTCCAAAGTGAGCCGGCCAACCAGTAAACCAAACGGTCATGCATTTAGGCAACCGACGAATAAAACTGGAACTAGGAAAAAACGTAGTTTGAAGCCGTCCCCAAGAAAAAGGACTGCTACACCCAAGAATAATATGAAACTGCTCAAAAAATCATTTAAAGGGCTTTCTATAACCCAAGTCAAAGAAGTTAGCGAGAATGTTTCAAAGGAAAAACCAGAAAGTAATACCACAAAGACAAAGAAGAAAAAGAAGAAGACCATTCGGAGATACAAGAATTTATTGAGACGAAATCCAACTTTCTTGACAGTTGTCGAAGCCCCGGGATCGAAATATGCACCTGGTAGAAATAGATCACTGAACGACACTTTGACTATTGACCTTGCAAATCCAGATGATATTGAAAAAGACTCAAACGTACCATTACTAATGATCCTCGAGGTTCTCCTTCTGGATAGGAAGCTGGATCCACCAGACACGGTAAAAATAGCGATGTCAGATAAGATATACTTACTATCACGACTGAATTTAAGTACAATAAAATCCGTCTTAACCGAGGTGTTTAAGCACATTATAGAAGAGGGAGTAAGTGATATCGAATTGGTAAATGTCAACGACAATATTACAAAGTTCTTATTGTATGCAAATTTACCAGAACTATATGGAATAATAGAAGATTTCCATAGAACATTCAGATCAAAAGTCTATGCTTTGAAAGGTAAAACAAAACCTATCCATTTCTTTCAAATTGCAGCGTGTCAATTAATGCTCTTAGAGATATCACGGTTTACTAATATTTCTACTTCCATGAAAGAAAAAATCGAAAGCAGAATATTAGATCATATTATTTCTTTTTTCACCTTATTGGCCATTTATGACGATAATGTATCAAAAGAAAACATGAAATATTTATCAGAAAGTTATACTATTCTGTACACCGTAGTGAAGACTTCAAACCAGAAAAATAACCTTTGGAGCCGTCTGGAGAAGCATCGTTTTCCTGCACAAGTGCTGTCGACCATTGTAGATATTTTCCCTACAAAGCAAGAACGATGGACAATGCTAGATATAGGATCATCATATATCTCCCTGATTCGAGCTTTTAAATTTATCAATCATAGCCTAACGAAATATTTTTGGCCTATTACCAAAGATTTAATCGATTTGTTGAACCAGACTTTCAAGAAAAGAAGGTTTGTTGACTTTGAAGAAGAAAAATTGAAATCACAGAAAAATTATATTATTTCGTCACCAACAAAGCAACCACCTTCGACAGTTATCTTCAACAAGTATCTGAATTTGTTAGATTGTTCTGACATTTCAACTGCTACAGTGGAACGTATTATTCCGATAGGTGATATATCCTTGGGTGATCCACTATCTGTACTATTGAACAGAATCAACCTGCTAATTGTGCTAGCAAATAAATCAACTTTAAACATGGAAAAGAGACTGGAAGAATTGACTCGACCGTTTTCAACGGCAGACTATCTTAAGTCATTAGAACCAACCTCTGTGAAACGTATATTCCATGCAATTTTAAATGGAATTCTTTCTATTCTAGAAAATAATAGTATCAAAAAGCTACCCTTTAAAGGGAAATGGCTAGGTCCGATATACACAACAGTAGTATCTGGAAGTATTCAGGTTTCCAATATTTGGCATGTCTTTCTTCAAAGATTTAGCAACAAAATAAATTTGAGCGAGAAAAACACCAGAAGTATGTTGAAGTCATTGTACCCTTGTTTAGTTGCAACGCCAAAATCAGATACTTTTAACAGAGAGTTTCTTTTGAAGATATACTTGGGTAATTTAACAAAGTTAAATCCAAAATGGACTCAAGATCGCCTTCTGCAGTTTGTAAAATTGAATGCTGATTTGTCCAACTGCTGGGTCAAATATTATTGCATCATTGGTAAGTATCTAATTGGGCATAACATGCTATCTTGGTGGTCATTTCAACTATACAATGGATATGAGGATAATGAAATCATGCAACTACAGTTTCTTAATGAGATCATTAAGCTGTGCGATGTGGACTCATATAATTTACTGAAAGAAAAAATGTGCAAAAAAACAATTGAGCATATATTTAATAACCAAAAAAGTCCTGGTTTTGATCAATTTTTTATAGAGCTAATGAAACGTGAAAGCGGTATCGTTCCTGATCGAAGCTATCAAAATTCTGAAAAATCGTTCTTGGCAATTGTGAAGCGATTTATCACTATTCTTGGTAAGAATGGGTATTTTACTTTAATTCAGCAGCTAATAATCAACTTACAGACCAGCTATCAAAGAAAATTGCTGAGCGAGAATGTTACAGGTGATCTTACACGTTTCCTAAGTTCGAAATATCTCGAAGAAATTAAGAATAATTCTTCATTTTTACTGCTGGAAAGAGAATTGGGTATCTCAAATATCGAATCAGAAGCAAGCAAATTTAAAAACGAATTTACCAAGGTTATAGATAATAGTGGGAAGATAATATTTTTGACAAAGGCATTAATCGACGCTTATTCACTCGGGGAAGCAGAAGTTGTCAACCTTGAAGGGAAATTACTTTCCTTATTTAACGATTCAATGCTCAAGAATCTGTTTGAAATCTTCTTCTTGTTATTATGTTCTCATCTGCATCCAATGGATCCAACCCTTACGAGCTTTAGGTTTCTTAATTCTGCATTTTTATTACGTACGTTGAATAATGCAATAGTCGAAAGATTCTACCAAGTTTCCAAGGAAGAATTTACTAGTATCTGTCATTTAGTAAAAGTCCTTGATGCAACCTCATATGATTTCCTCAATGAACCTCAAATATACTTTCTTGGTGAAGAGGTCTTTAGATTTTTTTTCCTTACCCAAAGAATAACTTCTGGTTTTGTGGACGAGTGTGATCTAATGCACCTCTCTTCGCAATATGAACATTGGAAACGTCCCCAACCAATAGAAGTACCCATGCAGTCATCTGAATTAGAAGAACTCTTGAAGTCCCACCTGACTACGTTTCATTCGTTCCAACACCATGCTCACTATATCTCTGACAATAAATGGCGTGATACCTATAACAAGACAGTTGCAGATTTTTACGAAGACGTTAAGGATAGTTAAAGCAAGATATGCAATCCTCTGCAGTGTTAGATAAATTCCCATAATTAATCAAAGTAAATAGAATTAATGCATTATATAAATATTCAATATTTTTAATAATTATTGTTGGTCCTTCTGGATCTTCCTTTTTCGCAGTATGTTCTTCAGATCTGTCGCCATCTTGGCAACTCCTTGGGTATCCTCTCCACATATAAAACAACTGGCGTCCTCACGTACCCTTTTAGTAAAGCAACTGCTACAAAAGTAATGGCCACAATTGGTCACAATGGGAGACTTGTAATCGTCCTTACAAAGAACACATTTAAACGGTATTTCCTCAAGTTTCTTTACCTTTGTATCATTATTTATGTTCCAATCCTGATTCAGCTTCCAACCTGCTTTGAAATCATCTCTTGAATGAAGAAACTTGCAACTATCCCCATATCCACAATAACCGGTCTGTTTATAATCCTTACATACGTCAGGTTGGTAATCCATTAAGACGGTGGTTCTGACATTCGATGGCTGTGTAATTTGCCTGGAAGCTCCCTTTTTCTTCGACACTGATATGAGTTTCTCTTCAGCTATACGCTCAGCGTTCAGTACATTCTCCTTCGTAGCAGCATCTTTTGTTAAAAGATGTAACTTCTCTTTGTCGTCCACCTTATCTCCTTCTTCAGATCGTTGTAGTTCTTCTCGAGTTTCAACACCTAATTTCTCACTTTTTCTTCGTATTGACAGTCTCGTATCCTTCCTAGAGATTATTGTTTCCGTATTGTTGCTGGAAGTGTTATGTTCTAACTTCTTCCTCTTATTTTGAATACCATCGACCCCTATGGCAGCTCTCTTCTTGAACATTTTGGTAGTTTCTTCAATGGGGAACAATCTTTCATCAGATGCGATGCCTTTTTCAAATTTAACAATCGTTAAGAAAATAAAAAACAGGGACGAACTGAACTGACGTTCAACTCCAAACTGCAGGCAAGCAAAAAAGATTAAAATAACCCAACTATACTCAAAGACTAATGGGTGAGCAGAAAGGAGCTAGTGTACCCACTCAAGAAGTGCGAGCCCAATTCATAGAGACCAATGACACTAGATTAGGTGGCGACAGTAAGCTTTTATTCAAAGATGATTCATCTCCTTTACTCTCTTGCACACCACCTAATATATCGAAATCTTTGGTTCTGCTGTATCCATACCTTATCGTTTTGAATGAAGCTTTGAGTATTTTGACATGGACAGGTGAAAATATTTGGAGAAGTATTTTATTAATTTGTGTCTTTTTGGCTAGTGTTCTATATTTCAATACAATTGTGAAGTATTTTGGGCATATAATCATCATTTCCACATTATTGGGTTATTCCAAGATGGATTCATTTGTGAGAAATAGAATTGGTAACGAACCAAGCTTGGAAGATATCATTAAAGTGATGGATAAGGTTTCTATTAAGTTTGATCTTTTGTTATCTCCATTTTACAATTTCAAAGAACAGGATGTGTTAAGATTGTTGTTCACAATGACTGTTTTGTCTCCACTCTATTTTATTATTACATGGTTGTTCTTGCCACCATGGAAGTTTGTCCTTGTGGGTGGTTTATTTGTCCTCACTTATCATTCACCGTGGGCCAAAGTGACCAGACGGTTGTTATGGAAGTTTAAGACAGTAAGACTATTAGTATTTTATGTTACTGGGTTAGATTTAGGGGGTATTAATAAAGATGAAGGTATTTTAGCAGTGGTTCACAAACAAGTCAAGAGGTTATCTGCTATTGATGGGAAGATAATTGATAATAATGGGAATGATTTACATGCCCTTAGTGACAAACCTATTAGATTTACCTATGTATTGTATGAAAACCAACGTCGTTGGTTAGGAATTGGATGGAAGGCTAGTATGCTAAGTTATGAAAGGACTCCGTGGACGGATGAATTCCTCAATGAAGCGCCCCCACCAGAGAACTTTAATTTACCAGAGGAAAACGCTGGTATGGTATGGAAATGGGTGGATAAGAGTTGGAGATTGGACTTGACTAATGATGGCGCTATTGAATTACCAAGTTCTAAAGCAAAAACTACAGCCGATCCACGTAATGATGATGCGTTTATTTACTATGATAATACTTGGAAGAAACCATCGGTGGAAGATTCTTACTCGAAGTATACTAGAAGGAGAAGATGGGTTAGAACGGCCGAGTTGATTAAGACTGCGAGCTTTAATGACAGTAATACATTAAAATCAACAGACAAGAAGGAAGAAGAGGAATCTAATCAAGAATTAGAACCATTAAGTGAAAAGACAGCTATAGGACAGGACCATGTTGAGTATAAAGACCAAGATCAAATCTTTAAAAGAAAGCTAGATAAAACAACTACAGATGATGATATAAGTGTATCTACAAGCTCTGAACAGAACAGAGAAACAATGGGTCACTCTACAGAAAAATTAAATATTTCCACTGGCTCAACTCCACCAACACCAGTCGAAGGTGTACAGGGCGGACCTCTTCAAAGACAGAGAAGCACTCAAGGAGAAAAACTTGAGAACTGGTTTAAGGATGTTAATGTCGAAGATGTTAATGATAATGATAAGAAAGAGTTATGAAAATAGTTTGTTTATGTAAAAATAAAAGAAACATGCTTTTTATTTTAAAAATGCTGTGTATCTAACCACGGATGTTGTAGTATTTCTAACGCAGAAAGTCTTTTCTTGTAATTAACTTCAAATGTTTTGGATAGGAAATCTTTACCTAGATCAGAAGCCCAAGAAGGTACTTCGGGGGTTGTATTTGTACCAATTTTGAATATTGTTTGCATTTGTGAAAAATCTGGGAATGGATGTTTCCCTGTAAACATTTCTATGACAACACAACCTGTTGACCAAATGTCAGCCTTTTCAGTGGTGGCAGTTTGCTTAACTACCTCAGGTGCCATCCAATAAACAGACCCTTGTAATGAAGCTCTCTTATCTTGTTTACTTAAAGGGGACAATTTTTTAGAAATACCGAAATCTGTAATCTTCACACAACCCTTTGTATCAATTAATATGTTAGCACCTTTGATATCTCTATGAATAATGTTTTTATTATGTAAATATGCCACCCCGATAAGTACTTGTCTTATGAAGTTGACAATCAATGATTCTTCAAAGGGGCCATAATTATTAAGCATGGACGAAACTGAACCACCTGGAACGTACTCGAGGAAAATGTTCAGATTAGGACCCTCTTGAGACGAACCATAATATGTAACAATATTTTCATGATGCAATTCTTTCAAAAGGTTCATTTCATGTTGCAAGGCATCCACCATCTTCTTATGCATATTGGGTGAATTTTTTGCCTGATCGTTAGCAATCTTACCGTTGCTATTATTTTTGCCACTACCGTTGCTATTGCTGTTCTTACTTTTGTCCACAACAGCAGAAGGTGTTGGTGGAGCAGTTATTCCGACCTGTTTAACAGCCATTAATTCCCCAGTTTGTGCATTCATTCCCAGATAAACAGTCCCAAAACTTCCTGATCCAATTCTTGCCCCCTTTAGCCAACTCTTTGGAGTTACCATCTTTGTGGGGAAAGTAATTATATCTTCATCATCGGAATGTGAATCAGAATCAGCAAGTAATTCAATTCTATCCGACGATGTATGTTGTTGTTGTTGTTGTTGTTGACGTAATTGTGCCGAAGAAGAAGATTTAGTGAAGTGTGAGATTGTGGGAGGAGCCAGTGTAGGAACAGAAGGATGTCTTTGTGTGACACTATGCAATAATGCACTGTCGATGGCATTGGATCTTTTCAATAGAAGATCACCCACGTTATTTGATTCAATATTGGGTACTCTTCCATTATTTGACACTGATAATCTCACAGATTGTCTATACGATTCCTTTAAAGTTCTTTCTAACTTCTTCATATCAGTATGAGGGAAATATCCTGCTAAATTAGTGGAAATTAATTCACTTGGTGGTCTTTGATTGAAAATCTTTCTTATATTATCCTTTTCATTTTCCAATCTCAAGTGATCGGTAGAGTCAGTGGTAGTACCATTGGTGCTAATACTTCTTATGGTAGATAGGTAAAGTTCCTTAGAGATGGCGATTGTTTTTTCACTGGGGGTTTGATCCTTAGAAACCACGATCAATCTATTACGTTCCAATCTATCCAACGAGTGACAAATAGTGACCAATTCCACGTCATACAATAGATGCAGGACGTTTTTCGCATAATCCACCACAAACACGTCATAATCCTCAGCGTTATTGCTTTGATTGGATACCATTAGTTCTCTTGGTAATTTTTTGATTAGTCTTTTCTTTATGGAATCTGCATTGAAACATCCATTGACGTTAATTTTCTTTAGGGAACCATCATTCAATATGAATATAACACGATGACTTGTGGTGTTTGCTCCAATTTGAGCCAAGTTATCACCGAGAGTAGTACCAGATGAGGATAGTAGAGGTAAATGGGAGAATTTCTTCAATAATTCATCATATTCCTGTTCCAAGGATGAGTTAGAAGAAGATGGAGGAGTTGGTGAGTGAACGGGTAATGATTTCTTAATATGGTTTAATATTTTGATCCTGTCACCTATACTATTTATTTTCAATTCTTTAAGTATTTCCACGTCTAGGTATTTAATTTCATTTTCCGTTGTTAAATCCAATGATTTGAAATTTGACACGTATTTTTCACAGTTTATTTGTGTTAAGAATGTTTCTAGAAATGTAGTCATTGGCGGTGGCGGCGATGATGATGGCATTATGTTATACTAGGTTGTATTATTATTTTCGTAATTGTTTTTGATTTGCTGTTGAAACTTTCGTCATTTCAAATCAGGATCTAAATTCAGCATAATAGCGCCGACGGATTTAAATAATAAAGGAGGCTTTGAGATGGAACTACATAAACGAGAAGAGTTCTTAGTTAGTTGAAGGAGATTTAAGGATAATATTAGCAGCAGCATGACAGAGAACAATAATAATAATAATAATAGAACTGAGGAAGAGAAACCTACGGTATGTCTAAGAGGAGGTGGTAAAGTCAAAGTTGTGCCATTAGAACAATTAAGAAGACCTCATGCCGTAAGTTTTAGTCCGAACTTTATGGGAAACAGTGGATGGACCAATAATTCTGGTGGATTGGTATTAAATGATGGGCATCGACCCTCTGTTGAAGTTAACAAAAAGCCAAGAGAGGAAGAAGAAAAAGAAGAAGAAAAGAAGTCATAATTTATGTATGTATTCTCAGATAAAAGAAAAGTATATGTTTATATATGTCAAGTTCGTTATAAAGAAACCATAGATGATGCTTAAGGGTTTTGATTGAATTGAACTTTGTTATCAGAAACTGCTGGGATTGGTGCCTTGACTACTTCTTCATAAGCTGGTAAAGTACTGCTACCTTGTTCCAAATCTGTGGCAAATGATGGGTTTCCTCTTGTTTTGTTCATATCGTTATCGTAGTTACTTGTCAATGGGACTCTATCTTCAGTGGTGTTGGCTGTAATTGTAGTTTCATCCTTTGTTCTTAATTCACTTGTTTCATAAATGACGTAGAGGGCATGGATGATGGCAGGAAAGAAAAACAGTATAAATAGTAGTAAATTTAGTAAACAATCCCTACTAAAGAAACCCTTTCTCATTATGACTGGGATTGGAGGAATGAATACGGAAAGTACACCCAGTAGGACATCTTTTTTGTTGATTGAGTAGCGTTTATTGTTGTTATTCTCCTGAGGAGACGATTGTGATTCAGTCATTGTGACCAGTTGTTCTAGGTTGGTTATCAGTGGAGTGTATGAGACAAGAAGGCGAAGAAGAACTTGTTGGAATGGTCTTTCTTGGCTCTTATCCCAAGAGAATCGGCAAATCTTTTACGCCTCGTTTCCCAAATGTTTCGCAAACGTTTCGTGGACCTTTCTGTTTCTCCGATGCCTAATATCTGAATTTTGGGACAGCTGTCCAGATTGCACGGGTGTTTCCATCTGAAATCTTTCAATGAATATTATTATTTATTATATACTCTTTCTTTGATTATCCTGACAAGATCATCCGGCTTTTTGGCTAATTTCTTTAAAATATTGCTAAGGCACGAGGTGCCTATTCGTGTTACCATATAATTTCTCCAGTCGAGTCGACTATCCTGTTCCATGCTCAATGCTTCCACTTCTCTGTCATTCTACATCGGAAAGCATTTTCAAGACATTAGGCTGCACTAACGCATTTTGTTTATTAACTTATATCATTACCATTATGGCATACACCATACTTGTAACTGATATGTTGTTGTAGTTCTCCACAAGGCATATCGAATACGTTCTTATATGGCCCGTTTCTACTTCTTTGGAGTCTCACATCAAAAACACAACCCTCTTGAAAAAGCTCTGAAATTATACACATTGCAGTCGTTGTATTATATCGTTCATTGTTAACACAGTAAGTAAGGCAGGAAATCACACCATAATCAATGTCAGCGCTACTATGATCTATACACTCCGAATTTGATGCCCAGATATATTCCCAATCACTGTCATTCCTTTCGAGCACATGGAACATGCCCTTCCGCTGGTATCTGTTTTGGCTTGTTATGATTTTATGACCTTTTTTGTAATTTGCAGTGGAGAATAGTCGGCGAAAAACATTCTGAATTCTTGTCCTCAAGTTATGATGAAGATCCTTGCTGAGCAGTGAACTAACTGGCTTTCCATGTGCGGTAGTAGTACGCACTCCACTGACATCGGCGGTAATGTTATGGTACGAAGTACACTCTCTGTAATCACATAAGTCATCACTTGGACTATTTTTAGGATATCTCATCTCTCTGGGGGAATAATCCACCCAAGGAGTAGCTGG
This sequence comes from Naumovozyma castellii, assembly GCF_000237345.1. Lineage (NCBI taxonomy): Eukaryota > Fungi > Ascomycota > Saccharomycetes > Saccharomycetales > Saccharomycetaceae > Naumovozyma > Naumovozyma castellii. Next base: position 154,917 of record NC_016500.1, on the reverse strand, counting down.
CATTACGAAACTGTCACTTACCTTCATGCTACTATTAACACGAACTTCATCCTCAATGCGCTCTGACATACTACTTTCAGTGTATGCATAGCTTCTCGACGACAGCATGACTAGTAGAGCCCCAAACCAAGCCCCAAAAAATATCATTTTGAGTTGAATGGTGTAATATTGTAACTTTATAGCAATTCTTTTGAAATCAACCTTTTATACACTTCCGCGAAAACTGTCAGATTTGTTTGTAGCTATGCAATCGTGCTAGTGTAGCTGTGTTCATTATATAGTCTATTAACTTTACGTACGTACATTCTCTTTTTGCAGCAGAAGGCGAGCTTCTGTTTGCCTCCTTTTTGACCCGAAGAAATGTCAAAAGTTATTACAGACCTACGTAGGTACTGTGGTGCCTGTATGCTCATGTTAATTATCTAGGGGGTTCCAAGTGGTACCAACCTCCTGCCAATAAGTTCAATGGTTGGACGACGACAGCATGGTTGAATCAAGGTTCTCCTATGATGCGGTTACCCGTAGCGCTCGAGTAACTATCACGTCTCTCTGTGGTATTTATCTCTTGCAGTAATATATTCCATGTTAGGTGTACTTAATACATAGCAGGTTAACCCATGAGCCAATATGTAGTGATTTAATAAATAATAAATAATAAATAAAATAACACAGAGCAGAACGCTCCTCGCAATGAAAAATGGATCAAAACATCCTCTATTAAGGTTGTAGATTTACATAGCCTCTTGACAACAGGTGCTAAACATTATATAATATTATACTGCGTATATTTAATAGTCTGAACCCCTGATGATACTACATTGCGTTCCATCATATGCAACACTTGTTTGTAAGTCACCACATGGCATATCCCAAATATTTGCATATGCTCTGTCCCAAGATCTTTGAAGTCTAACATCCAAATTCCAAGTACCACTATGATCCATCCGAATGCACATTGCCATTTTATGATCATATTCTGAATCATTGATACAATTACGTAGAACAAATGCAATATCGCTTGCTGAGGCTGTGGTGTCACAATTTTTAGCATTTGCGTCTTTGAAAACGGACCAAGCAAATTCCCACTGACCACCATCTTTTGTTAGAATGTAAATATCACTCACTGCCTCGCAGAGCTAACATCATTTATTGCTGTTGAATTTGATGAGGTAGAGTTTTGATTTAACACAGAGCTTCCAAAAGAGAGCGGTAGTTGCCAGTACGTGCTGGCTTGGAAAGGCTGGAATTGGCAGAGGAGTTACTAGATAAGTTTTGGTTCACTTCTTAAAAATCTCCCAATTGGGGGAGTTGTGGAGTTGGACCAATGATCTACTAATTTTCATGAAACTTTGCAAGGGAAATATTGGTTTCAGTTAGGGAATGGATGGTCAGTAAGTAGTTCGACGAAATCAGCGCTCTGATCGCTAAATAAAAGTTACGTCTATCAAAGAAAGAAATTAAGTTTACGTAAAACAGGGAGAATGGAAAGATCTCTGTATATATTTCTAGATCGTTTTATAGTAATAGTGGAACGGGACTAGTTTATTGATAGTGGCAGTTTTACCGAAATATTATTTTCTGTCTGTCTGGCGTGACAAACCTCGCTTTTCCATCAATTCTTACATCTCGGACAATAAGATGGCCCGCGAAACGTTTAAGAAACAGATACGAAAACAAAATGGCCGGGAAAGTAATTAAGATAGGTATGAAGGGGAAAGGTTCCAATACGCCTAAGAGGTTTAACAACTTTCAACCTCAGAAGATGTAGACGATGATTCAAGAACCCAAAGAGAAAGTTCCATTATGGATTTATCTTTACAAAATGATAATAATAATTCTGATTCCATCTCAATGGCACTCCCACATCATGATGCGTTGGATTGAAACACTACATGGGAAGAAAACGGTGAAAGTCCAACTATACAAGCTCATCGATCAAGTTTTAACTTTTGAGCTAATGGTGATGGTGGTCGATGGAAAAAAGACTTATTGTACCAATTGCTTCAGGTAAGCATTGGGGGTGTAATGTTCGGAAGTAAACCCAGACACAGTGATTTTTGTATAGATGTATATTCGCAATTACAGACGCGAGCGGGATTTTCTGCAGGGTCTCCAAATTTTCAACGATTAAGTAACGACGGATCATCATGTAAATAAGTAAATAAAGGCTTGGCTAGAGTTGATAAGAGAGTGAAAGGAGAGCCAGCATGTCCGGATTCGTAGAGAATACAGTGTTAGGGTTTGGTAAAGATTATCTTCAAGAACAAGCGCAAGAATATGCCGCTGGTCATTTCCAACCGGTTCGTGATCCCTATTATACCAAAGACGGTGATAAAGAGGTAAAATTACGATTACCAGAGTCGTTATTCAGTAAGAAGGATCGTAAGCATTGGAAGCAGTTGCAGAATAAGGCGTGGATGCATGATAAGAGTATGTGTGGATGTTGTTGTTGGACGGAGACTATTGGATGGGCACCGTTATTATCGATATTACCCGTTATTGGGCCTGTGTTGATGTATTGGGTTCATAATAAGTTGATTGAATCCGCGGATGATAAGTTTCATTTATCTAATGATTTGAAGTTGAAGATGCATGGTAATATTATATTGGATCTTTGTATTAGTTTGGTACCTATATTGGGGGTAGTATTTGCGTGGTTACATGCATGTTCCACTAGGAATTGTGCTATGATTTATAATTTTGTTGTAGAGAGAGAAATCAAGAGGCAAGCAGATGAGAAGCGTGTGCAGCAGGAGAGACAGCAACGATCACAACCAAGAAGTTTCCAAACTAATGGAACACATTTTGAAAGAGCCGCTATGCCGACGCCACCACCCACGGCATACCAATCCAAGCAAAGAAGAAACAGATAGTAAATTTTTTTTATTACATATATATATAAAAGTCGTTAAATCGTTAAATTATTTGATGCGGTAATATGAATGGAGAAATGCGATGCATTATTTATTAAACTTGGTATTTTTGAAGATTCCCCATTTTTTCTTCATTCTTCTGAGAGTTTGAACCTCTTCTTGCCTTATTGTACACGGTCTTGATTTCACCAGATTCGACTAAATCTTGAATTTCATCGCCGGCTTTCCCCCAATTACCCTTACCGGAGCCGTTCTTCTTGACGTTTGTTGGGTTTTCACCAAAGTTACCGGTGTGGGTGAAGTACTTTGGGTTGGCCTTGGTTTCGTGTACGGTCCATTTGTTAGTTCTAGTCATGTTGTGTTGTGTTTGTTGTTAAGTTGTGCTTGTTTGTTTTAATACAGTGAAGTATTGATGGTTTGTTATGAAGTATAAAAGAAGAAAGTAAAAGTAAACAAGCGAGACTGAGGGACAGGGACAGTATACCGTGCTTATATAGTTGTTTACTGACTCACTCAGCGGCAGAAACAGAAACAGAGACAGAAACAAGGGGCGTCATCAGATCACAACGAGAGGAGACGCTTCCCCGCGTTTATTTCTCGGGCCGGGTATCCGCGGAACGCAACGGGAACCTTCTAGAAGCACGCACGGAAAACAGGGAGTCTTCACACAGCCTCTCTCTCTCCAATCTCAACTCCCTCGAACAGGTTCGTCTCCCCCAGCGAAAACACACACAGGCCCAGCGCATCCCACGGCATCCTCCGCAGGTACCCCCTTACCCGCTCGGGCACTCTCTCCAGCAACGAGCCAACTGCTCGCCCGTCCAGCATCGTCAACGACGGCTCGCCACAGAACCACTCCCTCCCTCGATCCTCCTCTCGCATCAACTGACGCTCTCTGTAACGCGCCCTCAGTTCCAAGTCCTCACTGAACAGCAACCGTTCCTGGCGCACTACACCGTCATACTTCTCCACCAGCTGCTTGTACAATCGCCGCCCCTCCTCCTCACCGATACCCTCAGCACTCGAGACACCAATGCTTGTAAGCAGCGGCACCAGCAGTAAAAGCTTAGCTATCTTCATTCTTGTGTGTCGTGTTGTGTTGTGCTTGGAGAAGTAAGTGTACATCGCAAGCATCGATACACTCTTTTTTATAACCGCTTACCTTTTTTCTGGGCTCTCTCGCCCCCATTCGAAACTCCGCTCGCGCCTTTTCGTTCGTCAAGAAAACGACGCAATCAACCAATTCTCGGTTTTTCCAATTGCACCGATTATTCGAAATCTAGCGGCCAACTGCCAAACAATCCATCCATGGAGGAATGCTATATCTTCGAACATACATTACGTAACGCTCAACTAATACATACATACAAACAAACATAACAAACACATCTAGGTGCAACTCCTTTTTACCTTTACCCGTCTGCTACAGAAACCATACTGCATATATATACATATATGCTTCAAAACTTTTACCATTATTAATTAATTTCATTAATTTCATTAATTTATTGATACTCAATCAATCAGACAACAAAAATGGACCCCACTAGAGCTCCTGATTTTAAACCGCCATCCCCGAATGAACAACCACATCCACCTCTGGATCCAACTTCTACCATCCCCAAATCCGGACCCATAGTACCATACGTTCTCGCCGACTACAATTCCTCCATCGACGCTCCATTCAACATTAACTCTCTACCATCCACAATCGCATCCTCATTGAGAATAACTAATAAATCCGCAGCAGACGCAAGGGACCACCCAAACTCATCCTCCACCAACACTACAACAACCGCATCCTCCTCACAACGTCATTCAAACCACATCCCATTGGACACCTCAGATTTCCAACCACTATCCACAGAAGTATCCTCCGAGGATGACGATGACGAAACAATAGACACCAAACTATCCATATCCGCACCACAGCCTGCAACTTCCACGGAGGACCCCATCATACACATCGGCGTCCAGAAGAACCAAATCGCTGACTTGGAAGAAGTACCACACGGGATAGTCCGCCAATCACGCTCTCTCGACAACTACGAATTCCCCACCCATCGTCTCTGCAAATCACTACAAAACTCAAATAAACTACCCCTAGTCATCGTCGCATGTGGCTCCTTCTCCCCCATAACATACCTCCATTTGCGTATGTTCGAAATGGCCCTCGATGCCATCAATGAACAAACAAGGTTCGAAGTCATTGGCGGGTATTACTCCCCCGTCAGCGACAATTACCAGAAACCAGGCCTCGCTACCGCGTCTCATAGAGTCCGCATGTGTGAATTGGCATGCGAGAGAACATCCTCTTGGTTGATGGTCGACGCCTGGGAATCATTGCAGCCGACGTATCAGAGAACTGCCAAAGTCCTGGATCATTTCAATTATGAGATTAATGTGAAGAGAGGCGGGGTGGCCACCGTCACGGGCGAGATGGTAGGTGTCAAGATTATGTTGTTGGCAGGTGGTGATTTGATCGAATCCATGGGTGAACCAAACGTATGGGCGGATGCGGATCTCCATCACATATTGGGGAACTATGGGTGTTTGATAGTCGAGAGGACAGGTTCAGATGTCAGATCGTTCTTGTTGTCTCATGATATTATGTACGAGCATAGAAGAAATGTTCTGGTCATTAAGCAATTGATCTATAATGATATCTCTTCGACAAAGGTCAGATTGTTTATTAGAAGAGGCATGTCCGTGCAATATTTGTTGCCGAATTCAGTTATTAGGTACATTCAAGAACATAATTTGTATGTGAACCAGACGGAACCAGTGAAGCAAGTCATGGGCGGTAAAGAGTGATCGTCGTTTGCCCTGCAGACACATCCATTGTATTATAATTTATCGATGTATATTATAACTAACGAGCGAACGCGACCAACTAGCTAATTTAATTAATTAATTAATCGTTGAATAGTAGATTTAATTACATTTTGACGTATTGACGGTGCTGAAGTAAAAAAAAAATATATCTCCGCGACGGGGAATTGAACCCCGATCTGGCACGCGACAAGCGCCCATTCTAACCATTAAACTATCACGGATGTTAATTTATTTTTTTGTTGGAAAATCTGTTCGACATATTACGTTATCTACTTCATTTATTTTCTACATCAAATTGTCTTATATTCTAACGAAATTAAAGGTTTACCTCCCTACCTCCAAAATAACTTATTTGATTTAACTTTTATGGTTTATTTATTTTTCATTTTTACAATTTATCATCTTCTAGTTTTTAGACTAAATTCATTAATCAATAATTAATAAATTATGAAAAAATATCAAATCAGAGCCTTTTAAATATTATGCACATTAAATGTATGGCATGTTTTCACCGAATAAAAAAGATTGGATTGAATTTTAAAGGAAAACCACACCTTTTTTTCTATTTTATTTTTCTTGAAACAGAGGTTTGCCAAATCTTCCTATTGTTTACCAGGTTCTCATTATTAGAAAGTTCATAATCAAACTTTGGTAAAGCAATTATGACTGCATATGTACTAGTGTTCTGGACTTCATTTCTCGAGCTTGTTGCCTGGCACAACCGAATAAATTAAATACAATACACGCAGCTGTATACTTTCCCGTACTCCACCCCCCCTTTCAAAAAAAGTTAAGCACACCCCACACCATGCTCTTACAATCTCACACAGACATCCTTTTTATCTCTTGTTCCATGATAACCTTCCACTGTCGTTTTATATCGCGTTGCACGGATCCTTCCCTAATATATAGATTTTTCAAGACGTTGCGCTGTTTAATTGTTTAAAATTCGAAAAACGTTAACCTACTTAAAAAAGGTAAAGTGCAAACAAGCAATCAATCAATCAAGCAATCGATCAATCCAAGAACAAAAAGATATGTCGAGCATTGACGTTGTATTAACTGTTGGTAAATTGGATGCCTCATTGGCATTATTAACCACTCAAGATCATCATGTAATTGAATTCCCTACAATGTTACTTCCCGAGAACGTCAAAGCAGGGTCCATTATTAAAATGGGCGTAAGTCAGGACTCCGACGAGGAATTGAAGCAAAGAGACGAATTTCAATCATTGCAAGATCAAATCCTCGAAAAATATGGGTTGGAAAAACCAATTGCCCCCGTTTTGAAAGTGGTCAACGTGACTCAAACAAGTTGTGTGTTAGCCTGGGATAAATTATCTCTTGGTTCAGCTAAATTGAAAGCTTTGACTCTTTATAGACATGAAGAACGTTCTATGGTGGTCCCCAATGCGTTTAAAATTACACAAACTAAGATTTCTGGGTTATCTGTGGATACAGACTACGAATTTCAATTGAAATTATCCACCACATCAGGTCAATTTTGGTCTAATAAGATTAAGATACATACCCATAAGATGACTGATATGTCAGGTATTACAGTTTGTTTGGGCCCCTTGGATCCATTACAACATATCACCAAGGAACAAATTTCTGAATGTTTGAAAGAAATTCATGCAAGAGATTTACAAACTAAAGTCGGAATTGATACCACTCATTTCGTATGTAATGAACTTGATGATAATGGTGAAGAAGATGAAGAATTGCAAAAGGCTAAAAACAATAATATTCCAATTGTTAAACCAGAATGGATAAGAGCATGTTGTGTGGAAAAGAGAATTGTTGGTGTAAGAGCCTTTTACGTCGGCGCTGAGTCCACTGTATCAGATGATTATAAATTTCCACCTTTGAAGAACCTTCCTCATCCTACTCAAGAACAAGAATCACCAGTTGAACCTGTACATGAAGAAGTGGGTTCTGTTCCACAAGAAACAGGTACCAATGAATATGAAAGTGTTCCTGCAGATAATGAAGATACCCCTCAACCTAGTGCAATGAATGAATTAAATAATGATTCGGAAAGTACATTTGGTAAAAGTGTCGAACCTGAGGTTCAAGAATCTAATATTGTTGAAGAACAACCCCCTGCTCTAGGAGAAGAACCAGAAGTACAGGAACCCACTACAACGGAAACTCAAGAACCTGCTCTAGAGAAGGAACCAGAAGTACAGGGAACACAAGCAGAGGACGTTTTACCAAAGGAAGAAGAGTTAGCAACTGAACCTACAAAGCTTGAGGGAACTAGCGAGACACAACACATACCAGAATCTTCTGTAGAACAAAATGAAGAAGAACCTCAAATTGTCACTGAGAATTTGGAAGAAGATAATACAGAAGATGTTGAAATAATACAACCCCGCATAGATATTTCAAAAGAGGAAACACTGGGATCACAAGATGAATTAAACACCAAGAGTGATGATCAACCTAATGAAAATACTGAGCAGATTGAGGATGCATCTCAACCACATGAATTGGATTCAACTACTACAGACAAGGACACGGTAACGGAATCGCTCAGTGAAGAAGTAAAGGAAAAAGTTGAAGATCAAGGAGAACCTGAACAACAACCATCCATCGAAGAAGAGGGAGACAATGAGGAAGATGCTGAAGAGGAAGAAGAAGAGAGTGAGTCTACACCAACACCATCCAAGAAGAAGACCACCAACAAGAAGAAGAATAATAAGAAGAAGGGCAAAAAGGGCAAGAAGAAATGAGAGCCCTAACACAAGCCCTATTATTTTAGCCCTACTGGACATGTTATTACGTAAGCGTATATATATAAATAGTTGTTTCTTTTTTTAGCAGCGGAGAAGAAAATCTCAAATTTTAGTTTCGCGTACCGCAACAAAGAAGAATCTTTTCAAATGAAGAAACAGGAAACGTGAACTGGACTCCCAGATCTCGAGCTTGTTACAGCATCGTTATAGCACATTCCGCATCCCTCTCACCCTTCAGTGATCTATCATTTTAAATCCCTATTACCACTCCCCATCACTTGTTGACAGATCGATCTCTCTTACTTTCGCTAATTAAAGATCAATCATATAGATACGCCTACTTTTCTTTGATCTGATCTCATCTGTTCAATCCTGTTTTCTCGAGCCAAAATAGTAGTACCGAAAGCCACTATGTTAGATAAAATAAGCACTCTAAAATGGTCTCATCTATCATTGTTGCTGTTATTGGGATCTTTGATTAACGCACAGGAAGTAAATCCTCAGATGAATAATTCCACTACTAGTTTCCAAACATCAGCATCAGATTCATCGGCAATAAGTTCTGTCTCTTCGTCTCACCTGGAAAGTTCGACAAGTGCAATTTCAAGTAGGACTTCCAGCTCAATCTCTAGCGTTGTCTCTTCAATGCCCAGATTTGTTTCGTCCTCCTCATCCTCGAGAAGAACATCCGTTGCATCAGTATCCTTCACATCCTTTGCATCTTCCTTCAATAGAAATTCATCAACATCATCATCATCATCCAGATCCTCTGCCAGCTCGACGAGGTCTTCCTCCTCATCTTCCTCATCTTCATCTTCCAGAAGAACATCACACTCGAGCTCGTCGACACCATCGTCCATTACAAGCTCCTCTACTTCATCAACCGATACATCTACAAGCATCCCGGCCGATAGAAGGACAGTAACTTCCGTGATCCACGGCAAGACAATCCTGTCAAACCATTACACAACAATCACCTACGAACCATCAAACTCGGCAGGACTATCAAATAAGAACACGTCACATCATGGACTCTCCAAGAAAAATCGTAACATTGTCATTGGTTGCGTGGTCGGTATTGGTGTCCCCTTAATCATTGCCATCTTAGTGGTCATATACATGTTTTGCATACGACCAAAGAAGACAGATTTTATTGATTCTAATGGGAATGTCGTTACAGCCTATAGGAAAAATAAATTTACAAACTTTTGGTACAGTATCATGGGAAAACCTATCAATCCAGATGAATATGAATCCAATTCTCCCCTTGGGAGTGGGAATTCAGATTTGGAGAATGAAATCCATGATGATGATTCCAATCCAAATGGCGTAAATAGAACGGGGACGGTAAGAAGTGATAGGAATGGTGGCAGTGGTCTTGCTACTACTGACTTCAGTGGTCATTCCAACGATTTGATCCTAGAAGAGGAAAAGTTTTATGACGAAGATGGGAACGAACTGAATGCAAGAAATTATTAGTATAGTCTATTCCCCACACCCCATATTTCGTTATTATAATCATCCCCCACCCCAGTAAAGTAAAAAAAGTACTAGCAAGCATTAATTAATTTATAATATACAATACAATACCATAGCATGTTTCATCTTTCCTTTTACACCTTATTACCTACTTGCGTATGTCCGATCGGCCGTAACTAGTCCCCAATATTAGCACTTTCCGTTTTCATAGTAGGCCCCATTTAACAGATTAAAGTTTCCAACATTAAACAATAATTGGTAACAAAAGTATCCTTATTACCAAATGCAGAAGTGCAATGAGGGAAAACCTTTCAACTTCATTGTATGCATTGTTGCGTTCCTCGAAGAATATACGCAGAACGTTCTAAATTTTTTTCGAAAATTCAGTCGCACTTTCCTATTTTGGCCATCAATGACAGCATTCAAAAGAAATTACTAACAAATCTCGCAGATAACCATGTTCAATTGTTTTACAAGATATCAACCTCATAAGGATATTATTTCATACTGAAACGTTTGAATGCGATAATAAACCTCCTCATCAGTACTCGCATTGAGAAGTAAGAAGGTCATCTATGAACTAAAAGAAATTATAAAAGGGCTTCAAATTATCAAGATGATAGTAAAATGAGTTTAACATTTCCCTTTATAATAGAATATAGTATAGTATAAACAAAACAACTAGAAAACTCTACCAACCCGAAACATTAAAAATGAAATTCTCCAGCATTTTATCCACTATTGCCCTATTCTCTGCTTCCACTTTAGCAACTGACATCGAAACTGAAGATGCCACTATGCCACAAGTTCCAGCTGAAGCTGTCATTGGCTACTTAGATTTCGATGGTGACAATGACATTGCTATGTTACCATTTGCCAATGCTACTTCCTCAGGTTTACTCTTCGTCAACACTACCCTTGTCGAACAAGCTAATAATGAAGAAGGCTCCATTTCTTTAGCTAAGAGAGAAGCCGAAGCTGCTGCTAACTGGCATTGGTTGAGATTGGACCCTGGCCAACCATTATACAAAAGAGAAGCTGAAGCTGATGCAGAAGCCAACTGGCACTGGTTGAGATTGGACCCAGGTCAACCATTATACAAGAGAGAAGCTGATGCCAACTGGCACTGGTTGAGATTGGACCCAGGTCAACCATTATATTAAATATATCACTAGAAAAACATTTTATTATTCCTCCGTCTAACCCCTATGTAAATTTATAAACTGACCCAAACCAATATTTTTAAAAAAATTTGATATTATTTCTTTTTACCCAATATTTCGCTTATTACCAAGAAGTAAGTATTCTCAACCAAAATTGGAGCCTTTAACACAGTTTAAAATTCAATGTAGATTATGTTCGGCTGGCAGGTGCATTGTTTTGCGTTAGTTTAGAGCTATCCTTTTTGGAATTTCGGATTAAAAGGGCCAAAGAAGCTTTTTTACTTTCAAGATGAAATTTTACCTCCTTTCTTTTCTCCTGTAATATAAGTATCTTCACTTCTTGTTCTTCATTAATTTTTGACAGATTTCTTTCCTTGGAAGTCTCTAATACGATTTTTTTTTGACTTTGCAATAAAAGTTCCTCGTTCCTACAAATTTCTTCTTCCAGTAATGAAATAGAATTCCTCAACAATGCTTCTCTCTGGCCCAGCCTTTTAGATTCTAAGGAATTCTCTTTCTGCAGACATGCAATTAAATTCTCTTCCCTTACCAGCTGTTCTTGCAAAGCTTGAATTTGTTGAACTAACTCTTTTTTTGTGCTATGGAGTTGAGTCACTTTAAGGGCCGACATCATTAGCTCTTGATCATTCTCCTCAACTTCACTAACAATAGCACCTAGTTTCTCATTGTCTTCCTTAATTGATATATCATATTCAGATATTTGTTTCTGGAGAAAAATTATTTTATCTTCTAATTTTAAGTTACCTTCGACAGCCAGAACAAGGTCATCGCCCTCATCCCCGTATTGTTCACTTCTAATAATCGAGAGATCATTTTGTAGGCGTTTTATATCCTCTCTTAAACTTTTATTTTCCTTTAAGGCTTTGATACGAATGTCTTGCATTCTATTGAATTGTTCTTCTAGATCCAGGTAATGTTTCCCATCATTTTTAATACCATTCTCTTCTACAGAATGTTGCTTTTTCACTTCCTTCAAACGCCTCCTTTCCCAATCTAAATATTCCTTCAATGTTGCAAAAGAGACCTTTTTTTTCCTTTTAGTAGGTTCCCTTTCCTCTATCATACCATAATATTCTTGACTTTAGTTCAACAAGGTTAAACACAGTACTTAAAGAGAGAAGGGATATTAAGTGAAAATACTTTGTTATGCAGACAACAAAAATATGAATGAAGGATTATGTGTTCATTCTTGGAAATGACTGTCGCAAATGGTGACAAAAAATTGAATCATCGGTCTTGATTGATAAAACAGGAAGATAGCAGTAACGGTCAGGTATTTTGACTGGTTTTTTTTCCTTTCCCCAATATGTCTCAAAAAACACTGAAGGAAGAGGGAAGTGTCACTGAAATCATTGATTAATACTCTTTATGTAACTTATTGTTGGAAGTCACGTGTTTTTTAAAATTAAGTGAGATAAAACATTGTTTTAAAAAATTTAAAATAAACTGGTTGTTTGGCCGAGCGGTCTAAGGCGCCTGATTCAAGGGAAAAAAATTCTTTGACTGTGGAACACCGCAGGAACACTCAGGTATCGTAAGATGCAAGAGTTCGAATCTCTTAGCAACCATTATTTTTTAACTTTTTTAACATATAAGAAACTTCTTAAAACATTGGCGGTTAAAATAATTTGAGTTAACAATGTAAAAAAGAGATGCCTAGAAAAACACGTTATGTTGGACACAAAAAAGTTGAATAACTTCTTTCTTAGGAGTTCTAATTCGGGGAAAAACTCATCTTTAGGGCTATTATCAGAATGGACCTCAATTGTAAAAGTTGATAGACAAACATCCAAGGATAAAGGGAATACTCTTATATTACCATCAATATCTCCTGGTTTAATAAAGGTATGTGCAAGAACTCACTTTTAAGGTTAATATCAAGAGTTATTACTAATTAGTACAGATCTGTATCAAATGTACAACGAATGGTACCGAATTACTAGAGGGAAGTGATATATTAGAAAGCTTGTTAACTTCTTTCAAGGCATCTGCTGGTTTTTGGGAAGATCTTCAATATGATATCAACAAAAAACCACCCTTTATAAATGACTCGAACGAAATTGAACTTAGTTTACATTGTAACCTTTGGAACAGAAGTAAAGTTTCTGTTTTATTGGAAGCCCCGTTAGCACTAAGATCTTACAATGATAATTTGCCCTCTTTGGGATACTTTCAAAAATTAGAAATTAATGCTCATTTCACCCACCTAATTGAAGAACCTTTGGAAATTTCTTTTATCAAGACCCATTTCAATGAATTTTTATCTTCGCTGATAATATCGCAATTGGAGTTCCAATATCCACTGGTCTTTTCTAATCTTACAAGAAAGAGATTTTTTTGGCAAGAAAAAGATATTGGACCAGTTTCTTACGCTTTAACCGACTCTTCCAGCTTACTTCCAACACTGGTAACTTTAATGAATAATGATACTACTGCCACAACGGCTTATCAATTGTTGGAATGTCGATCCAACCGATTTGATCCCATTTGCTTTAAAATTCTTCAATAAGTTTTATGAATATTATAAAATCTATATTATATCAATTGAATTCTTTACTATTCCATATATTATCAACAATTGAGACACTATCCTCATCAAATGTTTCCCTTAATTCATTTAATAAGTACTTTTTACTCTTATTTTCCTTGATATTAACAATGATATATTCGACAAGGTCATCATCGTAAACCCCCAAGTACTCTTTAACTAACTCATCAATGATGCGTGATTTTCTTAATCCCAGTAACCTCTGCTCCAATTCCTCATCAGAAAATGGTAAATTGTCTTCTTTTGAGATCGAGGTGGATTGCTCTTTTAACACTTCTGTCTGTTCCTCTTCCTCTTCATTAGATGGGGATGTATCTACAGATTTATCAATAGCTTTCTTAAACGCAAATTTAATTTTAAGTTGCTGTTGTTCGACTCCGGAGGGTGCTGATTTGTTTACTATTGCCTTCTTATCAACATGCTCCATTTCTCCATGATTGGCAGTACCAGAAATTGCAATTGATTGCTGCCCTTGGTTTTCTAAAGTCTTCACATCTAGATCACCATGTTTTTCTCTATCCTTTCGGTCCATTTCAATTTCTTGCTCTTTGAAGGATCTATGGTGGTCATAATATGCATCATTTGCTGAATATAATAGTTCCTTCAAATATAATGCTTTATTCTCCAAGAGAATACTCTCGTAATTTTCTGCTTGTTGGATGCTTTGCTTTAGTTTATTGATCCCTGGCTCAATGTTATTCAATAAGTCTTTTAATAAGCCTTGATATCGTTCGTTAGACTCTTGTTCTATTCTTTCTAAGCGTCTATTTTCTATTATTAAATCGTCCTCACCATCATCCTCATCATCCATTTCATCCTCCTGCTCATCTTCAACTATGGATTGATCGAAAGCATTTTTCGTTTTCCTAATCTGTTCAAAGGTTTTCATCATTTGTTGCTTCCTTCTCTTATTTTCTTCAATGTCTTCTTTTAGTCTCTTCTCTCTTTCAATACTAACCACCTTTGTCCTGAATTCTATAATATCTTTACACAATTGATCCAGCGAATCTCTCGGTAAATCACTTAAGGTATTTAAGTCAATATGATATTGTTCATCATTCAATGCAGCAAGTTCGTTAGAAGTAGCGTTTTTATCAGCATTCTTATTCTTATCTTCTAATTCTTTTAAAAAGGATTTAAATTTGACATCGTTTTCATTAACGTCAATAGTAGACGATGGAGATTTATGATCATTAATAAAATCATTCGTATTAGAATCCCAATGCAAAGTCAAGTTTGTGACCATGCCATCTTCATTTTCCAACGTTCCCAATAATGAACGTAATCGAAGAAGAGAATCAGCCAGCAACATTTCCTCTGATTCACCATCTTCTGAACGAACCCTAATAAATATATCTTGCCTATCTAATCCAGTTAAGTTCATAGCAGTCCATGATTCCACTTGTAGATTCAAACTTATGTAACTGAAAATCGATTTTATGAATGCATCGATTGATTCAATTGATAAATGAGATGGAAGGCCTTGAAGACAAACTGTTTTCAATTGCTGTTCTAACGATATCGGGAGGAACTGTTTCAGAGGTTGATATAACGTGCTGGTAGCTGATGAGGTTGCAGACGAAGTTACCTTACTCGTGGAGTTGGATTCTTTCAAAGGAGAGACCAAAGAGCTACTCTGCGTAACATTATTAGAGGGAGATGATATAAGCTTAGTTTGTGCTTGAAATTTTGAAATGTCAGATTTTAAAAGTGGGATAAAACCTGCTCTTGGAGTTTCACTTTTCCAATTTTTCTCTGAATTGGGCGAAATGAAGTAAAGTTGTGGTGAAATATATATTATCTCACTCATTGGTGCAACGGTAGCAGTTGATGTGTAATGTAGATCCTAAAGTCGCTGAAGGCGTTTTGTTAGACACCAGAAGAGTTCCAAGTCCTGTTTTTCACCAAAGCAAATATTACTTATTGTTCTGAGAAATTCGGCCGAAACGAAATTTGCCAGTTCTTATGATACAATTAAAAATTGTTATTATAGCTAAAAAATCGTCTTTCCGTTCTTATTAGTTGAGAGTACTAAATTCATTCGTTAAATATATAAACTGCATTCTATGCTCCGTAAATGCAATAATTCTAAATCACTTTAATTGTCTTAATCAATTTACTTTCTTTGAGTCCTAGATATACTTATCATTTGGTAAAGATTGTTCAATGATTAAACGTTTAGATTACCAAGAGTTTGTTAGATATTTTTTGTGCGTTGTACTTATTAAACTGTCCAAACCTTTTTCCAATAATTACTGTGGCTTAATCAAGAATTTCCCGATACCTGGTTGATAGGTCTCGAATGTGGCGCACGAAAGGTAATTCTGGAGAGTTTTTCGTCAAGTAGGCTCGTTGAAAGATTTTTATACTCTATAGGTTGCGTATATATAAACACTCTTTCTAAATCCTTGTGGAAAATATTTACTTATCTAAATCCTTCATATCTACCATAATCATTAAAATTGGTTATACGAGTGACTGATCCCCTTCGTTTATTTTATAACCTTCAAATCACAAGAAACACTTCCCGTTTAGGTTGTTCAATGTACCCATATATAATCCACTAATCATGTAATTCTCGGATGAATTGCTTATTGCTTGCAAATGTCTATTTTCTATTGTCTATAATTTTCTGGAAAGGGGTCGGCTGACAACATTTACCGAGCAATCGAAAAGTTTCAAGCATACAATTACTATAACAACTTAACGGAAACTAAATACACAAACAATACAAAACCCAAACTAATAAACGCAATACTAGAATGGCCGGACCCCCTGCTCCTCCGCCTCCTCCACCTCCACCAGGTGTTTTTGCTGCGGCAGCTCCAGCTGCCAAGCCAGCAGCATCTGTAATGCAAGGTCGTGACGCTCTCTTAGGTGATATTAGAAAGGGTATGCGATTGAAGAAAGCAGAAACAAACGATAGAAGTGCTCCTGAAGTCGGTGGTGGTGTAGTATCCGCTTCCTCAGCACCTCCCTCAGCTCCAAAAATGTCTGCACCTCCCATTCCAGGTTCTGCCCCAGCTTCCACAATGGGAGGCCCACCACAATTAGGTGATATATTTGCCGGTGGAATACCCAAATTGAAACATACAAATGCTGATCAAAAGAATATATCCACTCCTCCACCAAGTGCACCACCAATTCCTCAGGCAAATGCTCCTTCTACACCACAGATGCCCACTAATAGACCGCCTCACATGCCCTCAGGGAGACCGATGAAGAGAAGTCATCAAAAAAAGTCATCGGTTTCATCAGTTGCTCCTTCAGTTCCCTCAGCTCCACCTCCACCTCCAATGCCATCACAAGCGGCCCCAATTCCAGTATCTGCCCCACCAATTCCAAGTATGAGTGCACCTCCAGCTCCACCAACCGCTCCTCCTCCACCAGCTATACCTATAACCACTGCGAAGAAAGACTCTAATGCACCACCTGTTGCCCCTCCTGCCCCTCCTATGCCTACAATCTCTTCTCCTGCTGCACCTCCTACTCCTCCAGTGCCATCAATGAATGCTCCTCCTGCTCCACCTCCTCCTTCCATCCCAGTAATGAAAAAGGAATCTCCAACAACACCATCATCTCCACCACCATCAAGTGGATTACCATTTTTAGCCGAAATAAATGCTAGAAGGACAAACAAAGGTGTAGTAGACGATGAAGTCGTGAAGAAAGTTCAAACAACAAAAGTTGCAGCACCAGCTTCAACTAAAAAGAAGACAAAAACACCTAGTGCACCAAAAATAGCAGCACCACCATTACCAACTTCAGCACCGCCTTTACCTTCGTCAGCACCACCTTTACCAACTGCAGCACCACCTCTTCCTTCTTCTAATGCACCTCCACCTCCACCAGTACCATCTTTTGATAGCCCTCCAACTCCTTCAATACCTGCTGATATTCCTTCGGCACCACCATTACCGCCAGCTGCACCTCCTGCACCTGCACTACCTAAACTTCAAGCCCCTGCTGCCCCTGCTGCCCCTGCTGCACCAGCACCGCCAGCACCGCCAGCACCAGCCCTTTCTATACCGTCTGCACCTCCTCCACCTCCAGCAGTATTTGAATCGATTTCTGTATCGTCTTCGGCACCACCTGCAGCTCCTATAAGTAGTGGAGGCGCACTACCGTTCCTCGCAGAAATACAGAAGAAAAGAGACGATAGATTTGTGGTTGCTGAAGATTCAAATTACACTACAAAAGATCATCTTGCTACCACAGCAACCCCAGTTTCTAAAACTTCAACTCCCATGGTAACAGCACCTTCAACAATACCACCATCTGTTAATGAAACACCAACTCCCCCTCCAGCAGCTGCCCCTCCACTACCTTCTGGTAATGGAATGTCATTCCTGGGAGAAATAGAATCTAAGTTAAAAATACATCATGAACCATCTACACCAGAATCTAGTGCCCCAGCTATACCAGCTCCACCACAACAGGGAGCTCCACCAATTCCAATGGCCCCACCACCTGTATCGATAGAGACTTCAAACGCAGCTCCATCTCTTCCATCAGCACCTCCACCACCACCTATAATATCTATGGCTCCTCCCTCAGCGCCACCTCCTCCAACCACCACAGATGAATACGCATATGATGATCTCACATCTACTCATTCACCACCACCTCCACCTCCAATGTCTGCTCCTGCGCCGGTACCACCCGAAACATCATCTTCCACAGGATCATCAACCCCTGGTGTCAAGCATAGGCTTTTTGGTAATGGTGAATCGACACTACAGCATACAGTAAATCAGCATACCAACGCACCAGATATTGACGTGGGGACATATACCATCAGTGGATCGAATGATACTACGGGAGTTAAATTAAACTCAGGGAAGATAACCATTGACGATTCCAGATTCAAATGGAGCAATTTGGATCAAATTCCTAAACCAAGACCATTTCAAGGTAAGATTAAGTTATACCCAAGTGGGAAGGGTAGTTCTGTACCATTAGATTTATCCTTATTTACTACATAATATTATGTATCGTTCTTTTAATAGATATTTACAAGAGTCTTCGACGACATCATTCCCAACCATCTTTCCATCTCTGTTTCCAAAAATTACAATCAAACTTTGGCTTCCCCAATTTGGCATTGACATGATTATGTGCCTCGCACATCCATTGACCTAATTCATCCCTAGACTCCACTTTTGGAGAATGGTTTTCAATATACTTGGCAAAATCCATGGCGCACCAATGGCAAGGGTAAACTTTAGAGAAAATGTTTAAAAAGTCTTTCATTTCACCTTGTTGGTTCAAATTGGGCTTCTCTGGATATTTAGCGGTCATTGCATGAAGAAAGGTCCAAGATGATCTGCCCAATTCTGTAACATCGGGGGGATCCACCTTTCTGTATGTTCTAGATCCAGGAATAAAATCTGTCACAGCAGTATTAAATGCACTTGCCATGGGACTCATTGCTGCAACAGGACTAACCTTTCCTGTAGCCATCTGAAAGTCTAGTAAGGTGTTACAAGATCTGCAAGGTTTCCCATCCTCATCATATATAATCTTCCTCTTTGGCAGATCCTTAGGCTCTGTCATTCTTTAACAATGTGCTAGGTCTGCTTTCTATGAATATGTATAGATCATTCTTGGTGTTAAATTAAAAATGTTTCAAGGTTATTATGATTACGTAAATGAAGATCTACTCAAAGAGACTTTTCCTCGATGCCTGGAAAATTTTTATGCGATGAGCTACTGACAGTTTTCCCTATAGTAGGATGGCATGTACCAAGAAACAGTCAGTTGTATAGTGAATTAGCCTGGAAGAGACGGTGTATAATGAGTGGAAATAATCAAGGTGGTATTAACATACCTGGAATTATTTTGGACGAGTTAAAGAATAAAGACTATTCTAATGACGAAAGATTTAAATCAAAAGGCCAGAATAAAAAGAGAAATGCTGTGAAACAGATAAGTAGGAAGGACAAAAGAAAGCAATTACGTGCCGAAAAGAAAGATACCAAGATAAAAAGCAAGAAACAGCATCGATCTCACCGTGGTACCGAAGAACCTAAGGAAGAAAAGAAACCAGTTGTGAAATCGATACTGAAGAAAAACACTGTTACAAAAGAAAACAAAAGTCACGAAAAGGCAAGTAAATCTGAAGAATCCGAAGATACCAAATTACCATTTTCTTCAGACGATGAATTATCATCAGGGGATTTTGATGAATTTGATGAAGGTGATCTAGATGAAGAAGAATGGGAACAGTTAAGAGAATTAGAAGACGAACAAGAGGAAGGAAGTGCTGAAGACTCTAACGATGATATACAAATGACAGCTGAGGAAACTATGGAAAAACTAAGAGCAATAAAACACTCAAAGCCCAATAAGATGACTAAATCTGTTAGTTTTAAACTTGATAACGATTCTGAAGAAAATAACCATTCACCAAACGCTTCTGATAAAGAAATGACAGTAGAGGAGACAATGAACGCATTAAAAGCAAAGAAAGCCTCTAAACATAAGCAAAGTAAGAAAAGAGAGGTGGAAGTAGAAGAAACAATAAGTTTTCCATTAACTCCTTCGGAACGGGCAGCCTTGGAAAGAGATGAATTAGATATGAAGTATTATGCCAAAAAACTGGGACTTAAAGGTGAGAAGAGGAGAATTCGTGCGAGGGATGATTTTGATGCCATTGGTGGGTTGTTAGAAGGTTTGGATTTTTTTGATAGTTATGGTAAAGAAGACGAGGATTATGGAGATCTTGTCATTGACAAGAGTAAACGTATGGAGATTTCCAGCGAAGATGAATCACAAAGCGACGAAGTGAATGAAGAAGAGGATGAAAATGAAGAAGAGCATAGAATAGAAGGTTTGCCGTCAGATGACGAGCTATCGTCTGGAGATTTTGATGAATTCGACGAAGGTGATTTGGATGAGGAAGAATGGGCACAATTAAAAGAATTAGAAGATGATGACGAACAAGATGAAGGTACTTCGACCAGAAGGAAAACTAAAGAAAACCCCTATGTTGCACCGACACAAGGCTCGAATGAAACATATGTTCCACCCTCCATGAGGAAGAAAGAGTTAGAAGGCAGTACAGAATCAGCTACATCCATTGAGATTAAGAAGAAGGTTAAATCATCTTTAAACAAACTCTCTGATTCTAACATTACAACCATTATAACATCTTTGAACGAATTGTACGATTCATATCCTAGACAATACGTCACTGAAGCAGTCACGACACAAATACTAGAAATTATCAGCCAAAAAAATAAACTATTGGATGGGTTCTTGATGAACTACGCAGCCGTTGCATATTCATTATGGAATTTGAGAGGTATTGAGATGGGTGCATCGTTTATTCAGTCCATAGTAGAAACATTTCTTCAGCATTATGAAAATCAAAGGGAAAATTTGAACAAATTGTCAAAAACTGGAGATGAACAGCCATCCGTTTTTACAAAAGAATGTAGTAACATTATCACATTGCTGGCCTATTGTTACAATTTTGGGTTTATTTCCTGCGTATTGATTTATGATTTAATTAAGTTATTTGTTGCCACACCGAACGAATTTACTACGGAATTACTTCTTAGAATTGTGTCTGTTTCAGGCCAACTTATTCGTGGTGATGACCCATCAGCTTTGAAGGAAATTTTGTCGGAATTATTAAAGAACGTTAAGCCAATGAAAGAGCAATCACCCAGATTAAAATTTCTTTTGGATACGATGTCAGACCTGAAGAATAATAGATTAAAGCCCTCCATCCTGGCCACTGATCACCATTCTTTGAAAAAGATTATAACAGGGGCATTGAAAGCTACTTCAAGCGAACCATTACAAGTGACACTATCTGACATTGAGAATGTGGATACTAAGGGTAAATGGTGGTTGGTTGGTGCATCCTGGAGAGGAAACATGGAAAGTGCGTTTGAAGAAGCCAACACCGTGTCGAAACAAGAAAGAGTCGTCGTATCAGAACTTGAAATTGAAGATGATTTGTTAGATGATATTCCAGACTGGTCTGCAATTGCAAGACAACAGCGTATGAATACGGATGTTCGTAGAGCGATTTTCATAAGTATCATGTCAGCTCAAGATTATATGGATGCTTTTACGAAACTGGAGAAATTGAATCTAAAAAATAAGCAGACCTTAGAAATTCCGAAGGTCTTGATGCACTGTTTATTGGCAGACAGTAGCACCAACGGTTATAATCCATTTTATTCTTTAGTTGCAAATAAAATATGTGAACACCATCACCAGTTGGTAAAATCTTTCCAGTTCTTATTCTGGGATGTTGTTAAGAAATTCGAAGATAAATCAACTTTAGATTCAAGTGATGAAGATGATTTAGTTGAAGATTTTGATGGGGATGACGACCAAAGATTAAAAAATATTTCAAATCAAGGTAAATTTTTCGGATATCTAATATCTGAAGGTCATTTAAAGCTAGATATTTTCAAGCACGTTTCTATAATGGGGGGACTGAACTCTGACGGTGTTTTATTCATTGAGGTTTTGTTATATCAACTTTTGTTATCAGTGGCAAAGAAGTCTGAAGTCAAGAGTAAGAAAAACTCGGGAGGTAAGAAGACATTTGTATACAAAGATACTTACCTTGCTTCTATTTTACTGAATGGTATTAAGCCAGATAATAGATCGGTTATTCTAAAGGGTTTAAAATGGTTTGTAGAAAAGAAATTGAAATATAAAGACTACATCACGGGATCCAAGGGTGAGAAGAATTACGAGAGAGATTTGAGAAGGATAACTTGGGCAGTTACGCAGTTTGAAGAACTCGCCAGAAACGAATTAGAATCGATAGATTATTGACTTATTACTCACTATATTACATATCAAAAATATCTCACTCATAAAACAGTAAGGTTACATGCATACTTCTTCAAAAACACGCTATAATTTTATACATAGATCTATATAATTCATACATTCAAATAAGTTTTCTCCCGTGTGCCAATCTACATATCCTTCTTTGCATCTTCAATTGATTTGACAAGTAAACGCCCATCAGCCTGTGACTTGAACTTTACAACATATGTGACTAACTTACCATCCGCTTCAACAACAGGAGCTTTAACCAAATTTTCAGCTTTTTCAGACAATGGCACGTAGTCAAAAGACTTCACTACACTGGTATTGAGTAGAATATTACCCATACCGTCAGATCTACAAAGCAGTCTAACCTTAGATTTGTCATCCTTTCTTTGTAGTAACTTCATATCACCAACACCACGAGAATCATAACCCTTAGTTTCTGGATTAAAAACCATTAGTTTCGATCGTTGAGTAAATAGGGGTGTTTCATCTTCTTCACCATTTTGAAGATCCATTGGGCTAGAATTATCATCTTGTTGTGTTGTACTCACCTCTGTGGTCCCTGTGGTATTATCTGTATCTTTAGGTATTTCAGAGGATGTTGTTGATGTGGCTGGTGATTTTTGTTCATAAGGTAAAGAAAATTTGAATCCAGCTGAGGGAATAGATGAGGTGGTTGTCTTGGTGCTATTCGAGATAATTGAATCGTCAGCTTTTGGTTTACCAAAAGTAAATGATGGGGCTGTTGTACTAGAATTTCCGAATGAAAAGGTTGGTTTTGTTCCTTCTTCATTTTCGGTATTTGTGTTATCCTTTGAAGAAGCATCAGTGGTTTCATCATTCATGGACTGGCCTGTAAATGAGAAAACTGGCTTTGGGGCTTCCGATGTGGTGGTAAACGAAAACTTTGGTTTATCAGATGATATTTTGCCAGCACCGAAGGTAAATGACGGCTGTTCAGACTTTTCTTCAGACTTTTCTTCAGACTTTTCTTCAGACTTTTCTTCAGATTTCTCTTCAGTCTTCCCAAAGGAAAATGAAGGTTTTTCGACACTTACTTCACTAGCGCCCTTTCCAAAAACAAAAGGTGCGTTAATACTTGGTTTGTTTTCGGTTGTATTCTCTTTGGGGTTTCCAAATGTGAATGAAGGTTTACTTTCTCCGCTGGTCGATTGTTCATCTGAAATCTTTGCTTCCTCCCCGGAGGTTTTATCATCGGTGGAAGGCAATGTCATAGTGGCACCAACATTCAATTCCTTGTTTGGTAATGAGGCGCCTGTTCCAAAAGTAAAAGTTGGCTTCGGTGTGTCGTCAACCTTGTTATCCTTATCCACGCCAAAGCTAAAGGATGGCTTCTTATCTTTATCCATGCTGCTTTGTTTAGTCATAGGCTTTCCGAAAGAAAATGCTGGATTATTGTTAGTAACATCGTTAGCAGGAACAGGGTTAGAAGTAAACTTGAAGGACGGTTTATTATCGTCACCACTTGTCTTACCAAAGGAAAATGCTGGCTTGTTTGTAGAAATTTCTTGCTGAGACTTTGTCGAACTAAACGAAAATGGATTTGTTTTATTTTCGGTGTCTTTGGTTTCTGATTGTGTCGACAATGGCTTACCGAATGCGAATGGGTTCAAATCCTTTTTATTTTCATTGGATGTTTCTTTGGAAACATTTGAACCAAATTGGAATAGTGGTTTTACAGCGTCTGTGTTGGTAGATGCATCAGTACTGTTAGTTTCCTTTTCTTCATTTGTCTTCTGAGGTTGAGAATTCTGTTCATCATTTCGCGTTGACACATCGATATTAGAAGATTTTGGTAACTTGAAAACATTACTCTCGACTTTTCCTGCAAAAGTAAATTGTGGGCCCTTAATCTCGATATCACTTTCACTGTCACTATCATCCTTTGGTTGTTGCTTCTTTGGACCGAACGAAAACACTGAATCCTTTATGATTGGATTTGTTGGCAAAGTAAATTTGGGACCTTCCACCTTTACCTCATCTTCACTTTCAGACGAAGAGGAGGAGGAGGATTCCGATTTGTCAACTTTGATTGCCTCAGGCTTTGATAAAATTAATGTTGGTTTGACTTCAGATGTTTTGGAATCAATGGAAGTTCTGAAATTACTATATTTAGCAAATAAAGGATTCAAGTCGACGCATGGATCATCTTTCACTACTGCAATGATTTTATCTTTAAATTGAAGATTTAAAGCTATTAATTTATTATTTTTTTCCTCGTCAGTTTCTGTTTGTTTCTTTAAGCCACCAAAGGCATTAAATGCCGATGCATCTTTTTTAGGTTGAGTAAACACCATTTTCTTATTTTTAGGCATGGCAATTTTCCTTTTACTCATAACTGCAGATGAAGCAATCTTGCTATGTTCCATTTCATCATCGCTGGCAATACCTTGTTCTAAGCTCTCCCTACTTATTTGGGAGTCTGCAATTCTTTTCGCCATGCTCTACTGTTTCTTTATAAATCAGGAGAGTAAAGTAGTTCCTTGATAGAATACACTTTATTTAGTAACGTTGTCTTATATCTTGCAATGCTTTTATGCTTTCTCTCTTGAAGGTCAACCAACTTCTAAAGCTTTTTTTTCAAGAATGGAATTTCAAAAACAAAGAAAAAATTAAAAACTAAGCTCCGATACGGGGAGTCGAACCCCGGTCTCCACGGTGAAAGCGTGATGTGATAGCCGTTACACTATATCGGATTATTATTTTTATTTTTGGTAAGCTTTTTTAAGCCCAGATCGAAGAAACACAATCATGTGAATTACAGGAAATTTCAACAAAGAAGATTA
Source organism: Naumovozyma castellii (assembly GCF_000237345.1). NCBI lineage: Eukaryota > Fungi > Ascomycota > Saccharomycetes > Saccharomycetales > Saccharomycetaceae > Naumovozyma > Naumovozyma castellii. The sequence continues at coordinate 129,642 of NC_016500.1, read as the reverse complement.
CACAGTCAAAATTAATTTTATAAGTATATGACCCCCTTATTATACATTATGTTCTTTTCTTTTGAACTCAATTCAAAAATTTATTTAAAAGCATCCTTGATTAATATTTTTTTGAAAGCTTCCAGACCCAAAAGAATTTTTAAATTTTATTACTAAGGAAAATAAAACATACTGAACATTGCTTTGTAGAACTTTTATCCATCGTTTGTCCTTATCCACCCTATAAATTCCTTAATATTATTTTATGAATTATTGAGGAACAGGCCGTTGAGTGATAGAAAAGAACTTACAAAAATTTTGAAAATGTAATCTTTTACCCTTATTTGCCTTGTTTTGTTACTTTACAGCCTAAGATTAAATTTTTCAAATGCCTTACCTGACCTTCAGAGGCCTTATCCTTCGAACGTGTAAATCTATTGTGACAGTTTGTCATAATTTTGTACTGTTACATCCGAACATCTGTGATTTTTGAACCGGTAAACCCATACCCCACATTGAAAATGTAGTTATTCAAGAAGAAAAATATTTTGAGTGGGTTCTCAAATGAACGGACGCTTTCTCGGCAGGTCCGAAATTCGGAACGCTTCCAATAGTACGTAGATGGAACAAAGAGCTTAGTGATATTTATCAGATAACTGCAAATATTGATGTATTATTATTCCAAATTTAAAGAAACCAAAGCTTAAAGTATGTACAAGGTGCACCGTTTTGGAGAATGAGATTGAATGGAGACGGAGTGGCAACAGATGATATAAGATGAATTGAGAATATACTACAAATACATGAGGGTTAAGTGCCAGTTCCCAATAACAAAACTGACATGAATAGAGAGATAAATCTAACGGAAAGATTACCAAATAATAGAGATTAAGCGTGAAAGGGAGTGTAGTGGTAGCCCTGCATTAATGACATCTAGTCATTATCGTATCCATCGATTTATAAACCCATTTTCCATATTTGAACTTGAATGATCTACTAACAAACCTTACCCACTATTGTGTGGAAATCACGTATTTACAGAACTAATACATCATGCCTCCAAAGCAACAATTATCCAAAGCTGCCAAGGCCGCTGCCGCTATGGCTGGTGGTAAGAAGTCCAAGAAGAAGTGGTCCAAGAACAACCATAAGGACAAGGCTGCTCACGCTGTCATCTTAGACCAAGAAAAGTTGGACAGAATCATGAAGGAAGTCCCAACTTACAGATACGTCTCCGTTTCCGTTTTGGTTGACAGATTAAAGATTGGTGGTTCCATGGCCAGAGTTGCTCTAAGAGATTTGGAAAAGCAAGGTATCATTGTACCTGTCTCCAAGCACTCCAAGCAAGCCATTTACACTAGAGCTGTCTCTTCTGATTAAGAGGCTTCACTCTTCATGGGAATAACTAACTAACTAATTAAATTTTGTCATGTTATTTTTGTATCTACGTAACTTAACTCATATATCATCATCTAAGATAATATCCAAAAAGTAAAAGAATCTACCATTTTCTGGCTTTTAATATGATTCGAAAAGCCTCTCTAAATACAGACTTACGCAAATATGTACATGTTGACATTTCAGAATTATAGTTGTTCACTTAAGCCCTACTTTTCTTTGGTGTTGATACCGTTCCAAGCGAGATTTTCAGTTTTTCGATATTTTTTTCTTGTGGAAAATTTGTATAAAAAGATTGGAAAATAAGTGATTAGAATCATTTTCTAAGAGGTAACCTTCTTAATAAGGTTCACAATTTTGAAAGGAGACAACAGGATTTCGAGTTGGAATTGTGGTACCTCAAAAGAAAATTTAATTACTAGGAAGTTGATTACCTTTTTCTTTCAAATGGCATCATATTCCAGTGAAAAATCTTATTAAAGAATATTCCATAAAGTTATTAATATGATTATAAAACAATGATTTAATATCGATTCTGAGGAAGTACATGCAGGATATATTGTTAATTAGGAATTCTTCGTTTATGATCTAACTTTAATGGTTTATTCTTTAAAAGAAAGAAAATGTTATGAGTTCATAACAAAGCCGTTGATGAAATTTGTTTTCTTCATTTTTAAATCTGGAATATCAATGAGTTGAATTATTAAATTGATGAATAGACACCACAATAGTCTTTTAACTATCCGGTGATGATTCTTCTGAATATGTGCCGCGGATAACATCATGCATCACCATCTGATTTTTATGCCATTAACTTATTTTAATTGATTTCCAAATTTTCAGCAATTAATGAAAAGAAAACGATACTTTATCAACGCTTAGATTTTCTTATTAAAGAAGGTTCTTAAATTTAATCTTTGTAATAAATTTTGAAATTTGAAAAGTTTTTAAATGATGATAAAACTTACTTTCAGTTCTGCTTCTGAACATACAGGAAGATAACCCATTTTACCAAAAATTATATCTGAAACTTTTCAAATGAAACTTCGTATATAGATTCTTGACATTATTACTTCTTGAGACTGTTTATTTCATTTTAAGGCATCAGATTGGATGTAATAGGAAGAGCTTATTTTTCTCATTCAAACACAAGTGAGAGCTGTTTTAAGAAGTAGAGCCAATTTCTTGTAAGAAAGTATCCAACTTAATGCTTCAACTAAGAATATTTAGAGGAAATTTGTTACATTGACAGAAGTCGACAATCAGAATAAGAAAATTACCATATTAAAGGTATTTATCCAAGGAAATAGGTACTTTTGCTATACTTGTTGTAACAAATAACCCCCTCCCCAACTTATTAACAGTCTAGGATATGCAAACTACTACTTATTAATGATAAGCTTTAAGCTATTCACGTAACTCGTTATGCATCAGTGTGCATTCTTAATTTTCAAAGCGTCACAAAATTTGGGATCACGAACTGATCGCTTGATATAATAACTCTTTAACAACTAAAAAGAATTCATTCCAGAAGTAAGTGGTCAAAGTAAAGATATGGTTGTCAAGTTTGATCTAGATCGTTTTCAACAACAGGATAACGAAAGCTACAACAAAAATGATCCAAAAAATGGGAAAAATGATACCGACCAAGTGATTCTGAGTACTGACGACGAAAGTGTATTTGAATTTTCTTTTATTGCCAAGGAAAATGAAAGAAGTCCCAAAAGCTTATTAAGACTGTACTCAGAACTGACAGAAAGGGAACCCTCAATCTCTTTATCTGAATTGAATCTGGAGATCAGATATCTGTTAGATGAGTTAGAAGATATGGCAAACAAGTTCAGTTTGTTGCAAAGGATTTCAATTTATTTAGTGCCCCTGCTTGCTAAACTGAATAAATTATTGAAAAGATATGATGTTTTTGATACTGAAATAATTGAAAATCAACATGACATTCGTCAATTTCAATTAATAAGCGTTGAAATTATTCAAGAGGTTTTCCTATATGAACAAGAAAATATTATTATGAAAATGAAAGATATTGACCAAATAACAGAAAGTTATTCTGGCAAGTATATCAAAAGCTATGGAACGAAAATAATGCCTCAAAAATACAGTATCACTCAGAAATGGAGACCGCTCAATCATTTCTCTGACTTACTTTTAGAAGAATTGAATTTTGAAATAAATTCCATTCCTGAAGGAATAAGACATAACCGATTACCCAAGGATACCATTCATGAGTGTGAACTTTTTAAAATTATACTAGCCAACACTTCACTAGAAATAACTCGAACTTTCATTCTTTTGTTCAATATTCTCTTTGCACAAAACCCCGGAAAGTTGAAATTTATAAAAAATGAATTACTTATCCAATTTCTGGAACAAACAATATGCTATTCGATAAGATTGAATATTTGTGAGTTCTTATTAGGAATCACTGATATCTTTAAGCAATGGATGAGCCGAGAAATAATTCCAAATTCACCAATGTATGCTTGGATTAAGAATATCCAAGTAAAGCTTGAACACCAAAGACAACAGGAAATAAAAAATGGGAGAGAAATGTATGGAGAAGAATACGAAGACTTAGATGATATCTTAATTAGTACAAGATGGGATAATTGTATCACATTTACTAACGCGCTATTGGAAACGTGTTGTTCACCTAAAATAAATATAAAATTTAAAGAATTGTCTTTTCAGACAACTTTTGAAACCAGATTATTTGACCTGATGTTGGAAAACGAACAATCTCAGAGTATTATACCCTCTCAACCAAATCGTAAAGAACCATCGAAGAAGAAAGAAAACCAACCAACTGTTGCTAAGGCGAATTTCCTGAAAGAGTGGATAAATGGCAGACAACTTAGAATTGCAGAAGAATGTAGAAGGTACAGAACAAAACTTGAAGAGTTTTTAAGCAAGAGCAAACATAGTTCCAATGATAATGGGGACACCTCCCTCCTGATCGAGGCATCCTCGGGTGCTAAAACCTTAAACACCACTACAAACCCGCCGCAACTAAGGAAACGGAAGAGATATTTCGAGAAACTATTTAAAGCTGTTTAAAGACCTATCTAGTCTATAATAAACGACAAGAGCTAGCAAGTCCGAACTCTTGATCCGTTGCGCATTACCCTGCAGACCGGGGCCGACATCACCCCGCACGGGGAAACGCGTCAAGTTCCCCTTTTTCCCTTTTCTTTTGCGGCCGCTTCCACGGAGCCGAAAAGGGCAAAAAAGAAACGGAAAAAGAAAAGAAAACTTTTTTTTCCTTTTTGCAAACGCGAAAACTCGCTGGCTGCTCTTTCGAACTTTACGCGTCTCGCTCCTGCGACGCTGTCTGTGCTCGAGAGGGCAAATTTTCCGCCACCGTTATGAAGTTGCAGAAAGCATCGAACATGAATGGACCCAAGTGCCGAGAAAAATACCACTCATCTTATATATACCTTTTTGATCTAAGTACCACACTCTTCATTGTCTGATCTTCTCTTGGCCCCAGTTTCTTCCTTTAAAAGAACCCTTTAACTTCAGTTCTTACCTTAGTTCGATATCTTTGATCTCAATCTAGGTTATTAAAGGTTTAAAGATTGGAATACGATCGTTTTTTCTCCAAGAATCCTTTCTGATCTATTTCTTCGAAAGTTAAGAAATCAAACTGCTGTCTACACACATACGTTTATTTCTATTTAAAAAACCATAAAGACAATAGTCCTCTAAATAAGATAGATCTAAGTCCAATAAACTAAGACTTCTAATCTATTTACCGCTACTGCTATAGACTTTCGCTAACTTTTGCTTCTAATTTTAGAAAATTTTTCGAAGTTATAAAACAGAAGACTCATTGTTTGATTACCTAGATTAGTCAAGAAAAAGGAATCATCAATATGTCTTATAACGATCAGAACATGAATCCTGATCAGGATCCGTACCAGGATCCAAATAATGGCTACTACCAAGATCCAAATCAGGTACCTCAGCCACAAGCTTACGATGAATACGGTCAACCGATCTATCCATCTAACGAGGGCTACTATGATCAATATGCTCAAGGTCAAGCTCCTTTGCCCGACGGTCAAAATCCAAATGAATCATATGATCAATATTACGCTCAACCACCAAACTTCCAACAAGACGGTGAAAATTTCTCCGATTTTAGTAGCTATGGTCCTCCGGGCACTCCAGGTTATGATAGCCAATACACTCCTTCTCAAATAAGTTATGGTGAACCAAGCTCTTCAGGGGCTTCTACTCCAGTGTATGGTAACTACGATCCAAATGCCATCGCTATGGCCTTGCCTAACGATCCTTATCCTGCATGGACTGCTGATAGTCAATCTCCTGCTACCATTGAACAAATTGAAGATGTCTTTATTGATTTGACTAACAGATTTGGGTTCCAAAGAGATTCTATGAGAAACATGTTTGATCATTTCATGACCCTTTTGGACTCCAGAGCATCAAGAATGTCTCCCGATCAAGCTTTATTGTCATTGCATGCTGATTATATCGGTGGTGACACTGCTAATTATAAGAAATGGTACTTTGCCGCTCAATTAGATATGGATGATGAAGTGGGATTCAGAAATATGAATTTCGGTAAGTTATCAAGAAAGGCCAAGAAGGCTAAGAAGAAGAATAAGAAGGCCATGGAAGAAGCTGATCCTGAAGATACTGAAGCTACATTAAACAAAATTGAAGGTGATACTTCTTTGGAAGCTGCTGATTTCAGATGGAAGGCCAAGATGAACGCTTTGTCTCCATTGGAAAGAGTTCGTCATATTGCTCTATATTTGCTATGTTGGGGTGAAGCTAACCAAGTTAGATTCACTGCTGAATGTTTGTGTTTCATTTACAAGTGTGCACTTGACTATTTAGATTCTCCAGCATGCCAACAACGTATGGAACCAATGCCAGAAGGTGATTATTTGAACAGAGTTATCACTCCACTATATCGCTTCTTAAGAAACCAAGTCTACGAAGTTTCTGAAGGTCGTTACGTGAAACGTGAAAGAGATCATGATGAAGTTATCGGTTACGATGATGTTAACCAACTGTTCTGGTACCCAGAAGGTATTGCTAAGATCGTCTTTGAAGATGAAACTAAACTGATCGAAGTCCCAACTGAAGAACGTTATCTAAAATTAGGTGATGTTGTGTGGGATGATGTCTTCTTCAAGACTTATAAGGAATCTCGTTCTTGGTTCCATATGATTACTAATTTCAACCGTATTTGGATTATGCATGTTTCCATTTACTGGATGTATGTTGCTTACAGTGCTCCAGCATTATACACGCATAACTATCAACAAACATTAAACAATCAGCCTCTAGCTGCTTATAGATGGGCTACTGCTGCTTTAGGTGGTAGTGTTGCATGTTTAATCCAACTTATCGCTACTATCTGTGAATGGTCATTTGTTCCAAGAAAATGGGCAGGTGCTCAACATCTATCTCGTCGTTTCTGGTTCTTATGTGGTATCTTTGCCATTAACTTGGGTCCAATCATCTTTGTCTTTGCATATGATAAAGATACCGTGTATTCTACTGCTACTCACGTCGTCGCCGCAGTTATGTTTTTCGTTGCTGTCGCCACTGTTATTTTCTTCTCTATCATGCCATTAGGTGGGTTATTTACTCCTTATTTGAAGAAAAATACAAGGCGTTACGTTGCTTCTCAAACTTTCACCGCTTCTTTTGCTCCATTACACGGTATTGACATGTGGATGTCTTACTTTGTTTGGTTTACCGTTTTTGCCGCCAAATATTCCGAATCTTACTACTTTTTGATTTTGTCTCTAAGAGATCCTCTTAGAATTTTGGCTACTACAACTATGAGATGTACTGGTGAATATTGGTGGGGTGCAAAGATCTGTAAGCATCAAGCCAGAATTTCTTTAGGTTTAATGGTCGCTACAGATTTTATTTTATTCTTCTTGGATACTTATCTATGGTACATCTTAGTCAACACTGTGTTTTCCGTTGGTAAATCTTTCTACTTGGGTATCTCTATCTTGACTCCATGGAGAAATATCTTTACTAGATTGCCAAAGAGAATTTATTCTAAGATTTTGGCTACAACTGATATGGAAATTAAGTATAAGCCTAAGGTTCTAATTTCTCAAGTCTGGAATGCTATTGTTATCTCCATGTACAGAGAACATCTATTGGCTATTGATCATGTTCAAAGATTATTATACCATCAAGTTCCATCTGAAATTGAAGGTAAGAGAACTTTGAGAGCTCCAACTTTCTTCGTTTCCCAGGATGATAATAATTTCGAAACTGAATATTTCCCAAGAAACTCCGAAGCTGAACGTCGTATTTCTTTCTTTGCTCAATCATTGTCTACTCCAATTCCAGAACCATTACCTGTTGATAACATGCCAACTTTTACTGTTTTGACACCTCATTACGCTGAAAGAATCTTATTGTCTTTGAGAGAAATTATTCGTGAAGATGATCAATTTTCAAGAGTTACTTTGTTAGAATATTTGAAACAATTACATCCTGTCGAATGGGATTGTTTTGTTAAGGATACTAAGATCTTAGCTGAAGAAACTGCCGCCTACGAAGGGAATGAAGACGATGGTGAAAAGGATGGTGGTTTGAAAGCTCAAATTGATGATCTACCTTTCTACTGTATTGGTTTCAAGTCTGCTGCCCCAGAATATACTTTACGTACCCGTATTTGGGCTTCTTTGAGATTCCAAACACTTTACCGTACTGTTTCTGGTTTCATGAACTACTCTAGAGCTATTAAATTGTTATACCGTGTTGAAAATCCAGAAATTGTTCAAATGTTTGGTGGTAATGCCGAAGGTTTAGAAAAGGAATTAGAAAAAATGGCTAGAAGAAAGTTTAAATTCTTGGTTTCCATGCAAAGATTGGCTAAGTTCAAGCCTCATGAATTGGAAAATGCTGAATTCTTACTAAGAGCTTATCCTGATTTACAAATTGCTTACTTGGATGAAGAACCTCCATTAAATGAAGGTGAAGAACCAAGAATTTATTCCGCTTTAATCGATGGTCATTGTGAAATTCTAGAAAATGGTCGTAGACGTCCTAAATTTAGAGTTCAATTATCTGGTAATCCAATTTTAGGTGATGGTAAATCTGATAATCAAAATCATGCTTTAATTTTTTACAGAGGTGAATATATCCAATTGATTGATGCCAATCAAGATAACTACTTAGAAGAATGTTTGAAGATTAGATCTGTTTTGGCTGAATTTGAAGAATTGAATGTTGAACAAGTTAATCCATACGCTCCAGATTTGAAATACGAAGAACAAGTCACAAATCACCCAGTTGCCATTGTTGGTGCAAGAGAATATATTTTCTCAGAAAATTCTGGTGTCCTTGGTGATGTTGCTGCAGGTAAAGAACAAACTTTTGGTACGTTATTTGCTCGTACTTTGTCTCAAATTGGTGGTAAATTACATTATGGTCATCCGGATTTTATCAATGCAACTTACATGACTACTAGAGGTGGTGTTTCCAAGGCTCAAAAGGGTTTACATTTGAATGAAGATATTTACGCTGGTATGAACGCGTTATTACGTGGTGGTCGTATAAAGCATTGTGAATATTACCAATGTGGTAAGGGTAGAGATTTAGGTTTTGGTACCATTTTGAATTTCACAACAAAGATTGGTGCCGGTATGGGTGAACAAATGTTATCTCGTGAATATTATTACTTAGGTACTCAATTACCAATTGACCGTTTCTTAACTTTCTACTATGCGCATCCAGGTTTCCATTTGAATAATTTATTCATTCAATTATCGTTACAAATGTTTATGTTGACTTTGGTTAATTTACACGCCTTGGCACATGAATCCATTATCTGTATTTATGATAGAAATAAGCCAATTACCGATCCATTGTTCCCTATTGGTTGTTACAATCTAGAACCTTGTATTGATTGGGTTAGACGTTATACGTTATCTATCTTCATCGTCTTCTTCATTGCGTTTGTTCCTATTGTTGTCCAAGAATTAATCGAACGTGGTATCTGGAAGGCAACTCAGAGATTCTTCCGTCATGTCTTATCTTTGTCCCCAATGTTTGAAGTGTTTGCTGGTCAAATTTACTCCTCAGCTCTATTAAGTGATTTAACTGTGGGTGGTGCTCGTTATATTTCTACTGGTCGTGGTTTTGCAACAGCACGTATTCCTTTCTCTATTCTATACTCCAGATTTGCAGGTTCAGCTATCTACATGGGTTCAAGATCGATGCTTATGTTATTCTTTGGTACAGTTGCTCATTGGAATGCCGCACTACTATGGTTCTGGGCATCCTTGTCATCTCTATTATTCTCACCATTTATCTTCAACCCACATCAATTCTCATGGCAGGATTTCTTCCTAGATTACAGAGATTTTATCAGATGGTTATCTAGGGGTAATAATAAGTACCATAAGAATTCTTGGATTGGCTACGTTAGAATGTCAAGATCAAGAATTACAGGTTTCAAGCACAAGGTTATTGGTGACGAATCTGAAAAGTCTGCTGGTGATGCCAGTAGAGCACGTAGAATGAATGTTATCTTTGCTGAAGTTGTTCCTTGTGCCATCTATGCCGCAGGGTGTTTCATTGCCTTTACCTTTATCAATGCCCAAACTGGTGTCAGAACTGGTCCAGATGATACTGTGAACTCTGTTTTGCGTATCATTATTTGTACATGTGCACCAATCGGTGTCGATGTTGGTGTTTTGTTCTTCTGTATGGGTTTGTCATGTTGTTCTGGTCCATTATTCGGTATGTGTTGTAAAAAGACTGGTTCTGTTATGGCCGGTATTGCACATGGTGTTGCTGTTGTCGTCCACATTGTCTTCTTTATTGTTATGTGGGTTTTGGAAGGTTTCAATTTCGCTAGAATGCTACTTGGTGTTATTACCTGTATTCAATGCCAAAGATTCGTTTTCCATTTGATGACAGTTTTCATGTTGACTCGTGAATTCAAGAATGATCATTCTAACACTGCTTTCTGGACTGGTAAGTGGTATGGTAAGGGACTAGGTTGGATGGCATGGACTCAACCATCAAGAGAATTAACTGCCAAGGTTATTGAACTATCTGAGTTTGCTGCTGATTTCGTGTTGGGCCATATTATCTTACTCTGCCAATTGCCATTCTTACTGATCCCAGGTGTTGATAAATTCCACTCTATGATGTTATTCTGGTTAAAACCTTCTCGTCAAATCCGTCCACCAATTTATTCATTGAAGCAAAGTCGTCTGCGTCAACGTATGGTAAAGAAATACTGCAGTCTTTACTTTTTAATTTTGGTTATTTTCGCTGCATGTATCATTGGCCCAGCTGTTGCTTCTGCTCATGTTCCTAAAGTGATTGGTGGCTCTCTAACAGGTGTTGCCCATAATCTTTTCCAACCAAGAAATCTAAGTAATAACGATACTGGTTACAGTATGTCGACATATTCAGGACATTATTATACAGTTACTCCTACCTTAAAGACTTGGTCTACGATAAAATGAAGAGTCTATATTTTGACGTTATTTCATCTCAACGAATGAGTGACCTCTTTTTCCTCGTATGAAAAAATATTATTCTTTTTGTTTTAAACATTTTTATTTCCAAACTGGGTCTTAAACATATTGATAGAGTTCTAAGTTTCATTTGTATTTATTTTTATTTGTCGATTTATGTTCAGTATATATAGGGTCTATGTATTTTAGTTATTTCATTAATGGTTTCTTTATGCTAATGCAATTTTCTTTTATTTAATGAGTAATATCGAACTACCACGGATTACGAAGGGTAAGTGAACAATTGGCGGTGTGCATAACCTCATACCCTCTGTAGGCTTATATATTTGAGAGATCAATACTCTTGGCAATAATAATTGTGCGGATATACGCTGCTTATGTCAGCGTGTCACAAAATATTGAAACTGCAATGTGTAATGGCAGGCGCTATGAAGAGGGTTTTGTAGAACTAACTTCAACAAATCTTGAAAAGTAATGTTTATTAGAAAGAAAGACAACGTTAAACACTAAAAACACAATGTTTGGAATCGTACTCTTACTTACAATTTTGGTGTTCAAAATTTTAGCCCTAGAAGTAAGTGGTTTGTCCAATGAGAAGGAAAATGATATTGCAACGATTGAAGTAATTGGCAACAAGTTTTTTTATTCCAATACTGATGAACAATTCTTTATGAAAGGAATTGCATACCAACCAAGTCGCAGTTTAAGTGAATTAGAAGACACCACGGAGAGTTTTGAAACAAAATATATTGACCCTCTCAGCAATCCAAAGACGTGTCTAAGAGATATACACTATCTAAAAAAGCTTCATATTAATACCATTCGAGTTTACTCTATTGATCCCCTTAAAAACCACGATGATTGTATGAATGCTTTAGCGAATGAAGGAATTTATGTCCTAGTGGATTTGGCGGAGCCTGATATTTCTATTGTGAGAGACACACCAACCTGGGATGTCACATTATTAACAAGATACCAAAATGTAGTTGATGCAATGAATAAATATACCAATGTTCTTGGTTTCTTTGCAGGTAATGAAGTCAACAACAGTCGGAATAACACATTTGCTTCTCCCTTTGTAAAAGCTGCAATCAGAGATATTAAACAATATATAAAGGAAAAGGAATACAGACAAATCCCAGTTGGATATTCTTCGAATGATGACTCAGAGACAAGAGATAATTTGGCAAAGTATTTTGTATGCGACGAACATAAAGCGGATTTCTATGGAATAAATATGTATGAATGGTGTGGTTATTCCTCCTATGGTACAAGTGGTTACAGAGAACGCACAAAAGAATTTGAAAGCTATCCGGTACCAGTTTTTTTCTCAGAATTTGGTTGTAATCTGGTCAGACCACGTCCTTTTACTGAAATTGGTGCAATTTATGGGTCAAGAATGTCCCAGGTTTGGTCTGGGGGGCTTGTATACATGTATTTCGAAGAAGAAAATAATTACGGTGTGGTTAAACTAAATGATGAGGGTGATATTGAAATTTTAGATGACTTTAGGTATTTGGAAAAAGAGTTTTCCAAAGTGGAAACAAAGGGAGTTACTAGGACAGAATATTTGAAAACTGATCATAAGATCTCAAACATTGAGTGTCCACCAGCGGAAATAGGCACAGATTGGGAGGCAAGTACAAATTTACCACCAACCCCTGATCTTTTGAAATGCTCTTGCCTCGATGAAGTTCCTTGTTTGGTTTTACCAACTGAAGATTCCAGCGCCTACGACTATTTATTTGATCATGTCTGCAGTCAAGTTGATTGTACAGACGTAATGGCGGATGGAAGAACTGGCAAATATGGAATATATTCGGACTGTTCCACAATTCAAAAACTCAGCTTGGAAATAAGTAAAATATATTTCCAAAATGACGCTACGGCAATCGTTTGTCCAATTGAAAATAACCTTGTTTATTTCAACTCACAGAGCTTAGAGAAACAACCACAAAAGCAATGCAAAAAAGCATTTGAAACAATTAAGAAGAAATTGAAAAATGAACCTACTAACAGAGAAAAAGAAAGTTTATCAAACAAAGAAACAAATCCCTCCGATACATCAAAAGAAAAGAATTCTTCGGCATCAATAATAAACAAACCAGAATTGGTTTTGTTGGTTATACTAATAATTTTGTCTACTTTTCTTTTTTAAAACTAAACTTTTACATTATTTCTTTCGAAGCATGCTGTCATTGTTAAACAAATATTTTTTATATTTATATAGCCCAAATTCTAAACTAAAAAAAATAATATTCTTTCTGCTCTGTTTTGTTATCTTGAACTGAGTTCAAGACATTTATTTCATATAAGGTAAACTCATCATAGTTAGGATGTAGTTTATCCTGTGGATAACCCTAAAACTAAATTCAAGTAAGAATACTCCATAGCACTATTTGATATATATCTTTCTTTAGTTACTATAATGAAATGTCCGTAAATTGAGGAGGACCAATCCTCGTTAACCTCGATCATATACCAGAAGGCATGAATTTCAGCCAGAATTTGCAACTCGTTAAGCTTCGAACAGTTAATAGAAGAATATTTGCTTAATAGGGCAAGTTTTTTCTTCGAAGGAAGAAAAGGTGAAATTCTTCTTCTGACTAAAAGATTATTCATTCAATTTTTTGTCCAATCCTGCATATGTTTAAGAAAATCAAATTGAGTCTGTACCCGTTTCCACGTAGTTTTATTATCTAGTTTTGGAACTCAAAGCGCGACTGTCACCTGTATTATGCAGAGGCGGCCTATTCGGAACGCCAAAGCGTCCGATCTCATAGGAAGATGACAATTTTGGTCAGAATGCCATCTACGATGATAAACAACTTTATCATAGTTTTTTGATCTTAGCGTTTCATTTTGCTTTAAAATTTCCTTTATCTTTTTCTATGCTACAATTAATTTTCCCTCTATTGCCTTCACCAGTTATTTTTGGAGCCGAACTTCAAATACTGGCACAATCGTTGAGCTAACATTCACGTAACATAATTTCCAACCAGGTTTAACGTCCTCTGCAAATCCTTGATTTAAGTCATTATCTAACATAAAAAAATCCAAATAATAAGAGGAATTGGAATGACAATATCTCTAGCAACCTAAAATTTTCAGCAACGAGTCAAACTTTGATTTACTTTTTATATTATTATTATTATTATTATTATTATTATTATTATTATTATCTTGTTATCTTATTTAAAAGTTATGAGATTTTTATGTTTTAATTTATTTATTCTAACTTACCACCCTTTCTTTGAATCAAAGCCTTTCTGTCTTTGTCCAAATGCAACTTGGTGATGACAACCTTAGATGGATGAATATTAATTGGGACGGAGGCACCGTTAGATTTTTCCTTAGTAACCTTATCCACTTGAATGGAGAATTTCAATCTGTAAACAGAAGAAACCTTACCTTCTTGACCCTTCTTGGCACCACGAGCAACCAAAACTTCATCATCTCTTCTGATTGGCAAAGCTTTGATACCGTATTGTTCTCTTAATTCCTTAGATAATGGAGCAGATAATAAAACACGACGAACGGAGGATGGGGCAGTGAAGTATGCCTTTCTAGCCTTTCTTCTGTCAGAGGTGACGTCTATTTTAATTTAATATCATAAGAGATATGAGTTATTGTTAGTAATTGATCTTGAGGTGAGAGACTTGTATGAAAATGATTTTATAGTTGATGATGGAAATACAAGAAATATGACAAATTTTATATTTTATTACCCACTGGATTATCACGTTCTATGCAGTTGCGAAATAAATTGCAACTTCTCTCCTTGTTTAATGGATATAATTTCCTGTTTCTATCTTGATTACGTTGGAATCTCCTTTCAGTATAGCTAGTGTGTGTATCATTTTCCATGCTTGTATATGTCGTATTTGTCCATTTTTCCATGCTACTCGATTCATTTTAAAATGTTATCCTCTATTTTTCCCACATACCTAATGATTGCTTAGCCATTGTAGTTTATTATGTCGTTATTGGTTTAACTGCCACCTAAGAAAAAAGCTGTAAAACTATCAAAAAGTTGTTACAGATAGCATATTTTATTCAAAATTGATAATATCTATCGCTACTCACCAACGAAACTCAAGAATTTTCGTTCATACTGGGTAACAAGGAAGAGCTGAGAGTTCCATCAACAGGATGGATATTGATGCCAGAATAGAATCTCTGCCTAACTTCCCGTGATGGTCCGTGTAACTCCCTGACGCCCTGACTAGAACCAGCCTAGGTTTTTCGAACCTTTCAAAGGCGCTTCCTTGTAGATTGAAAGGTCTTGCCGAAAATAAAAAAATTAGTTCAAAACACCCAAACATCGTAAAAAGGCACGGGTTTAACAGGGACATTTCTCAGACCTTTTTATTATATTATAATCAGTCACTTCAATAATTTACACGTATTCTTCACTGGTAAACGGGAGCAGTAAGAGTAACATCATGCTTCCAAGATGAAAGTCACAATTTTGAATCTGGCACTATGGGCGGTGTTATCTAGCCGGAGTCTGAGCTTACATAATAGGATTAATAACTTTTTAGTTAAAAAATGAAGGGATGCAAGAGATTACTGGTCTATGCTCAACTAATTTTAATCACATTCAGCTTGAAATACTTTCGAAAAAATAAAGCTTGAGCCCCTCCCGGGACTCGAACCCGGATCACATCCACCGGAAAAATGTATGCTAACCATTGCACTAAAAGGGCAAATTTAAACATTTTTTATAAGTATAGTTGGTGCCAGCCTCACTGAATGATATTTTCAAGCTTTTCCCTTTATTTATGGTGGATTGAGTGGCATTGCCTTATGCACTGTATTGTTTCTATAATTTTAGAACTTTTTTAATGCTGGGATGTTATTCATTTGTACAATTTTTCCGGAATAAAAATATTTTTGTGAATGCTACATGTGGGCCGGTCTTCTTTACCATACTTCTGTGGTTCCCTCATTGCTATAGCAATTCTCTCATGAAATAGTTGACATTATTTTTGATGCGGGAGCCAATTGTTTGCGTTCAAATACGCTACTTGAACTTTCAACAACTTACGTACTGTAATGAACGATTGGGGAAAAGTTGTTGAGTTAAAGAATAATTGACACGACACTCCCTCACGTTCAAAACTACCAGTATAATTCAAAATAGCTTTTTGTCTGTGGTGACGGACTTGATCAATATTTGCGACGCTAGCGAGAGAAATTAAAGAACGATAAAAATTGAAACTTAAGAATCGTGCGTGTTACAAGGGAGGAAGGAGATTGAACCAAGCAAAGCAACACATATAACATGGGGAAAGGACTAGTACGGATAAGATTAGCTAGGTTTGGCAGGAAGAATAGTCCCGTTTATAACATTGTTGTAACGAATAGTCATAAGGCCCGTGATGCGAAGCCTTTAGAAGTCTTGGGTACGTTCAATCCTATCCCTACACCTATAACTTTACGTGATAAGAAGAAAGGTATATTACCGTTTAAGGATGTGGAATTGGATTTTAATAGGGCAAAGTATTGGATTGGTGTTGGTGCGCAACCTAGTGATAGAGTTACTAAATTGTTGAAGAAATGTGGGATACTTGATGAAGAATGGGGGAAGAAATATAATGGTGCTATTTCTAGAAAGATAATAGAAGAAAGACGGGAAACTGTGGAGTAGAGAAGAAAATATTTATGTATATATAAGTCATTTTGTAAATAGTAATAATTTATTCATGCTTGAGTATTTGTCATTAAAAAAATAAATAGATAGGGTGTTCGTTAAAAAATGAATGTATAAAGGATGGGAGATTATGTTATTATTATCTTTTAAGTCTGTCTCTCTTTGGTAGATCTTGATTCCAAAGGCCATTTGCATTATTATTATTATTATTATAATTCGTGGAGGTATTATTATTAGATGGTAATGGAGAAGAAATCCTGCTATTACTATTATTGTTACATTGTCTTGCTACGAAATTTTGGTTCAAAGACAAGGAATTAATTCCCAAACTTATTCCAAAATTTGGTTCGGGCAAATTTATCAAATTATTATTAAAATCACGACTATTATTGGAACGAGTTCTTTCCAATGTTAACGGTATTTGTTGCAATTGTTGTTGATATGCCATTAGTAATTGTGGAGTGTTTGGTCTACTGAGACCCGTACCGGTACCCGTATTATTATTATTATTGCTTCCGATTCTTTTCAAAGACATGAAATTGGTGCTGGTACTACTAATTGAGGTATCCTGTTGTTGTAAATCCAAGCTCAAGAATTCATTATTATTGAAGATTGGTGGTTGTAAGGATGAGAGGGATGCGTTTCTCGAGAGATAGCCTTCCTTCCTCACTTCTTGCAAGAGACGATGTCTTACCGTAGTGAGCAACCAGCTATTTTTTTCATGACCAATGTCGAGGTTTTTAAATTCTGCCTGCTCGATGGAGATCTTAGCGACTTTGTTAAGGATCCCGGAGGGTGGATTGAAGGAGTCGAAGGGAGTCATTGTTGGATCGGAACAAATGGATTGGTACACTTCCAAGAGTAAAGCCATGAATGGTTCTGTGAATGTCGCGTTATTAATTGCAGTGGTGGTGGCCACTTGCTGTCTTAGAGAGTTTGGGTATTCTGAGATGGAGCTTGCCAGGGAGACGTTACTATTTTGACGCGCTCTGTTGGCGATATAAGGTGGTAGGAAAGTTGATTGTTGTTGTTGTTGCGAGTATGGAATTGCAGTTCCTACGGGGGTCATTACTGGGGTTCTCATTCTGGGGTCCGTACTGTTGTATTCGAAGCTGAAAGAGTTTGTTTCCGGGTTGGGCTCCGTGGAGGAGTAGTTGTACTCTGGGGATTGCAGCAGAGATTGTGATTTTGTTCTTGGTTGGGGTGAAATAGGGGACAATTCGCCATTTTCCGTGTCGTCTGACATTGGTATATCCTTTTGCAAGTCCATGCTCGAGCTGGGCGTGATGTTTGAGGTGGAGGTGGAGGTGGAACCTGTCTTCTTATGTGAATGGTGGTGGTGGTGAAACTTATTTTGGAATCTGTCGAGGAGCATCATTTCCGTGTGGGGTACTTCGGCGCGGATGGTCTGTATAGGAGGATGTAAAGCAACGATAAGAGGCAGTTGAAGTGTCAGCGGTGAACAATGGCTGGGAGCACACACACACATTAGACAGACAGACAGACTATATATATATATATGTGAGTGTGCGACTATGAGTGCTGGAAAGTGGGCCCACACGAGCCGAGTATGAACAGCGAGTACCCCACCCCACGCGTCGGCTTTTACGTGTTGGAAAGGGGCAAAACGCAGGTCGGTTACCCTATCGGGAAAATTAAATGAATGCGGATCCATCAATGCAGACGCACGGTGCACATGCCGTGCGGAGAGCCCAGAAAACGCCGCAGGGGGTGCGTGTGGCATCTGGGGAGTGGCCCAATCGGGAAACCCGTGTGGCCTTTGTTCCCGTTCGTTGCATGCTCGTTTCGCACGATGAGCGCTCGTTTGTTGCCAGTGACAACCATGGCCCGAACGGGAAAATACCGCACAGACGGTTAATACGGATGGAGTTTTTCTCATTGGAAAGGGGTCGAATACAGTTTTAAGGTTGGATGTTTTTCCGACTGGCCCTCTTTGTTCTCATGAACGTCATTTTACAGGAAGAACGCGTGAACTGCTCCTTGTGAGGGGTAAGCCTGACGCGTTGGAGCGATTGATTGATTGATTCGCAACGTGTCCTTGCTCTTAACGTCGTCGATCGGAATGGTCCGTTCCGCACGCACGTCGTTATGCAGATGTTAAGACGATACGATATAGTGTACATAACTAATTACTTTCAGAGCCTATCATACGTGCATGGATAGATGTAATTTCTTCTTCGGAAACCCCTAACTCTCGCAACGTGGTTTTCAATTTCTCGTTGCATTCGTGATGGAAGAAACCAGCATTACGAACTTGAGCTGCCAATTTTACTTGAATTTCATGATCACCACCAAACATTTCCGTAATGGCTTTCAACATACTAAAATATTGCTCTGAAAAGAAAAATAGAAACCTAAGCGTCTCTATAAGTTTCTTTATTGTCTCTTCCTGCGGCATACCGACCCTGGCCGTAGCATAAAGCTCGCGCATTTCATCTCTCAAATACATAAGATTCTTGGTATTCTCATCAACAATCCAAGAGTAAAGACTGGAAATAGTCTTCTCGTGCTCCATCCGAGTAACAAGCTTCCCCTGGATTGTTTCAGAATCTAAAAGACTAATAACAACTGTAACTTCCCTCCCAACTAGAACAAATAAAAGACGCGATTGATTTAAAAGATCCACACTCCTCAAAAGCGAAAACCTGAAAATCTTCCAATTATTACCCTTATCTTCCATCATATACGCATACGTATTAGCATCCTTAAACCTTTCGTCATCGTCAAATGAACAAACTTTTAAAATCTTATCAAAATTTGGCTCGTCAACATTACAAAATAGGAAAACTGAATGCGGACCCGATGGCAAAACATATTCCTCCCTTCTTGAAAGTGGTCCTTCACCTAATTTATTTTCTAATTCCCTTAACACATTATCCACCGTGTCATCATTTTTGGATCCAAGTGTGTCTAAGGAAATGTCACCATGGAAGGTGCAAGCTTGTTGAGTCGAAACGTGATAATGAACAAACATATTAGTTTATTGATCCACTCGTAAAGGAATAAAACTTTGTATTTGTGAGAGAATAGAAGTTTGAATTGTCTTGCTATTTAATTGGACTTGCAACCATCTCCATTCCATCCCTTTGCGGAGTTTCGGAACCATTTTTGGTGAGGCCGAATAATAATGACGTCTCGAACAAAAAAGTTTCAACAATAGTCCCCTCAGTGCAGGCTATTGATTTACTAACAACTGTTATCTCTTGCCCAATTAAAGAGGAGCTCCGTGTTATAAGATCATAAGCCGATTCAACCCCAAATTTATTTGAAAGCGGTTTGAGCAAAGTCATTGCGACAATGCATCACTTCTCTAAAGAGAGTTTACACACTGTAAGTGCAATAGCGTTCTACCTTGTAATCATCAAAAACTTCGGTTGTGTTAAGTGTTTATGAGGATGGGGCTTCTGTTGAACTAAAGATCTTATGAGATACATAGTTTAGTTCTGAAGTCTTTGAAACTATAACAATGTCATTAAAATTGTTATAGTTGAAAACACCCTCCGTTTTAACGTTTGTGAGACATTTTCCCCTTTCTACCTAGTCGCATTTCCTAGGAGTTGTATTATAATCACCATTTATCTCATTCCCCGTAGTTTACTCAACCTTTTGTATATGTAAATAATCCATGTTAGTTAGCGCCGTTGAAAATATGACATGTGCTTACCAAAATCGATTTGATGAAAAAATATAACTTTTCACTCTAATGATAAAACATTCCCATAGAATCCTAACTCCATCAGGATGACACCGCCTACAGTTAGTCCAACCGACTTCCACCATCCTTATAAACCATATGATATTCAATTGCAATTGATGCAATGCATCTATGATGTATTATCAGAAAATAAAAAAATAGCCATCTTGGAGAGTCCAACAGGAACGGGCAAAACGTTATCATTGATATGTTCGACGATTACTTGGTTGAGAGAAAACAAAACTAATTACTTAGCTGGGATATCCAATGAAAAGGAGAACAACAATCAATCAGAAAACGACGACGATGAACCGGACTGGGTTAATGAAACGTATAAATCCTCCATTTTGAAAGACAAACTACATTTATTGAATGAGTATGAAAAGCATTTGGACGAAATTGATTTAAAGCCCCTGTTGAAACTCAGCTCAGCTTCTTCATTACCATTGAGTCAAAAACGGAAACGTACAAAAGTTAAACTAGATGTAACGATTAAAGAAGATGAATTCCTACCGAAACCATATACAGAAGATGCATCTACTCCTATCGATAAAAAGAAGGATCCAACCGAAGTAAGTAGACAGATCAATGAATTGTTGGCCAAGTTGGAAGCTAAACAACCTTCCACATCTTCAACGCCATTACAAGATAAGTATCAAAATGCATCACCTAATCCTGTAAAAATATACTTTGCATCAAGAACGCATTCCCAATTAAACCAATTTGCATCACAATTAAGATTACCATCATTTCCATCATCATTTTCCAAGGAGAATGACATAAATGAAAAAATAAAATATATTCCCTTGGGGTCCAAAAAAATACTTTGTATTAATCCAAACGTTAAGAAATGGAAAACTACAGAGGCCATCAATGATGCCTGTTATGAAGTGAGACACTCAAAGGAAGGATGTCCATATTATCAAAACACTCCAGAATGGCATACGGCTAACGATACATTGGCATTTAGAGACAACACTTTTGCACAAATCCATGATATTGAGGACACTGTCACTGCGGGCGAAACTCTTGGTGTTTGCCCCTTTTATGCTATACGTGACTCTATACCTGGAGCTGAAGTAATAACATTACCATACCAATATTTACTGTCGGAAACAATGAGAGAAAGTTTAAACCTGGAATTGAAAAATTCCATAATAATTATCGATGAAGCCCATAATTTAATTGATACAATTAATTCCATTTATTCTTCTGAAGTTGCATTGAATGATTTGATCTATTGTATCAATGGGTTACAGGTATATTTATCAAAATTTAAATCAAGATTGAACCCGGGGAATAGAGTGAATTTATTAAAATTAATCAAACTATTGAATGTTATTGCTAAATTTATCAAAGAAAATTTTAAAAAACCAGGTCAGGAGATTGATCCCAATGATATGTTAAATGATTCAAATGTGGATATGTTGAACATTCATAAATTAATTAAATATGTTAAGGTATCCAAAGTGGCATACAAAATTGACACCTACATGCAATCCCTCCAACCAGTAGAAGAACACCAATCCGAGAAAAAAAATTCATCATCATCACAACCATTACTCTTTAGGATCATGAGTTTCTTAACATCATTATCGAATCCAAAATCTGAGGGTCAATTTTTCTTTGAAAAAGGCTCTAAAGTCAAGTATATGCTAATGGAACCAAGTAAGCAATTCCAATCCATATTAAGCGATAGTAAATGTGTAATATTAGCAGGTGGTACTATGGAACCTATCCAAGATTTCTATGATAATCTGTTTCCCAGTGTTCCTAAGGATCAAATAACCTCCTTTTCATGTGATCATGTCATACCAGATTCCAATTTAAACACTTTCATCCTAAATGAACCCATTTGGGAATTTACTTTCGAGAAAAGAAATGATACACAGTTAATTAATAAGTATCTTTTCCAGTTTTTTATCAAATTATCCACCTCTGTTCCATCCAAAGGTGGTATCGTTGTGTTTTTCCCCAGTTATCAATATTTAGACCACGTTATCACCCAATGGAAATCCAATGGGTTATTCGAAAAATTAAATGCCATCAGATCAATATTTTATGAATCGAAAGATGGGGTAGACCCCCTATCAGATTATTCTGAAACAATTGCAAAGAACCAAGGTGCAATATTATTTGCAATTGTAGGAGGCAAACTTTCAGAGGGAATTAATTTCCAGGATGACTTGTGTAGAGCAATAGTAATGACAGGTTTACCGTACCCGAATGTATTTAGCGGTGAACTATTGGTGAAGAAGAAACATTTGGAGGAAAAAATATTAAAGAATGGTGGCACCAAACAAGATGTTAACATTGCAACAAGGAACTTTTTTGAAACTATTTGCATGAAAGCTGTGAATCAAAGTGTTGGACGTGCCATTAGGCATGCTAATGATTATGCAAATATTTATCTTCTTGACAAGAGGTATGCCACTCAAAATATTAAGGGCAAATTATCTCACTGGGTGGCAAATAGAATTCAGCCGCAAACGACTGTAGACTCAGTGATGCTTGAAACTAGGACATTCTTCAAACTCCATAAATAGAGGTAGCTTTTCAATTTATTATTATAGAATGTATTTTACCCATTAATATTACAAATTCATATATATTTTTATGATCGAATTATCAAGCAGATATCATGTTTGTATCACAATATATGCTGTTATTGTTAAAGACTTCTAATAGCGTCCGTGAAAACCATCCATAGTCATTTAAAGAATCTTTGTTAATGTCAATGATTCTGGTCTTGCTCACGGG
Organism: Naumovozyma castellii; assembly: GCF_000237345.1. Taxonomy (NCBI): domain Eukaryota; kingdom Fungi; phylum Ascomycota; class Saccharomycetes; order Saccharomycetales; family Saccharomycetaceae; genus Naumovozyma; species Naumovozyma castellii. The sequence continues at coordinate 106,619 of NC_016500.1, read as the reverse complement.
ACATATTTTCACTTTTGTTGTTAAAAGAGGAAGTAACGACACAGCACATCGTTTCCATACCGTGCCATCAACGGCAATTATTTGATTTAAATCCTTAGCCAATTTAACATCAACCGTTTCTTCAATGTATTCACTTTTAATCGTTATCGGATCAGATTGGATAGGGCATGGAAGGTTGAGTACTGTTGCCAACGACTGTATACAACATTTATCTATTGGATTTGTAACCTTTTCTACATTTGCGGTTGCATATTTTAATATTAGCTTTTGAAACGTTTCAATAGATGCCTTTTCTTCAATTAGATTTAAAAACCTTAGTTTATTCAGTTGATTATCATTCAGCAATGTTATCAGATAATCCTTGAAATCTAATGTAGTGTCATATTTAGGATCATTAAGATCTATTTCTACTTGACCTTGGAAGGGCAACATTTTATTGTAGATATGGTAAGCTTGGTACCACGCTAGCCCAGTTACTTTAGAAGAAATTTCCCATTTGGTATTCAAAGGAATAAACTTAATATGATATTGATGTTCAGATGCAATCCTGTATTTCAGCGAAATTCTTTCAATGTCGTACATGATAGCCACAGAATATCCATCCATTGAGATAGAAACACCACAGATTACCAAACTCGTTTCATACTTATCATATTCATTCCAATATGTGTTCCATTTTTTAAACTTTTTTTCCAAATGTGGTGAAATAATATTATCTGGTAATAATGTTATTTCCTCATCGTTTAATTGAATAGAACATGATGTCTTGTTTGATAATAAGACAGTTGACTTTTGTTCACCGTCAATAGTCACTGGGATTATATGGAATCCATCATTGGCGCCGATCTCAAATTGGAAATGCTGTCCTGTGGAGACATTAATCTTATGGAAATAACCAGTGGTGGTTATAACCACATATCCATCCAAAGCTTTTGTATCAAATATTTTAAATCTCGAAGGTTCCTTAATCATTTCTATTGTGGGGTCGTCCACATACATGGATTTCACGGAATATACGGAATTATTTGTTAAAGTTGCAAATAACGTCCCATTATCGTCTTCAACAATGGATGTGATCCACTCCAAGCAGTCCGATACCAAATTGATGGTCTTGAGCAGATGGAAACTGTTGTCAGAATTACCTTTTTGAAAGATTACCAATTGACCCAATTCATTACCGAGAGTTATATATTCTCCATTAGCAGTTAAATTCGAATTCCAATGCAATGAATGGTAAATTCTCCCTGCCAATGGTGCAGCTGAGTCATCCAAATTTGCCACCAGGACATCGTTTTCAAATATGCAGACATTCCCATTAGAAGTCAAGACAGCTAATAAATTATTGTTATTACCGCCCAGGGAAGGTTCGCAATACCTAACATATGAAATCGGTTGTGAATTCAAAAGCGTGTTCCTCTCAGCAAACTCGAACTCCAATTTATTATTAGATTCCAATTCCAGCGGGAACTCTTTCAAATGGAATAGATTCTTACTGTTACCGTTCACTTCCTTCTCGAAACGCGGTTGCGCAATTGTGATATGAGGCGATGTGTTCAAGTATAACGTACCATCCTTGCCCCAAACTAGATTCTTCTGCCAGGATCTCAACTCCTTCCTATTCACTATCAGATCTTTCATAAGTGTTGAGCTGTATCTCGTTGTTTCCTGTTGAATGCTATTGTTTACCCTAGAAATTTCATTCTAACATTTTTTTTTATCATAGAACAAAATCAGTCATTAGAAGAACTGGACAGATGAATGGGCAAATAAACCATCCTTCCTGGTTGCAAAAAGTTTTATTTTAAGCTATATATTCTATCTAGTTATACAGAGCTTATAAAAGTCTTTCCATAGTAGAAACGTGGAAGTCTCTAGCGGCTACAAATCCCTCTTGGAACCCAAGACTTTGTAAATCTTTTCTCTTGATCAACCCACGCTCGACTTCTTCAAAATGTAATTTATCCTGATAATATGGCACCAGGTCATGCTCCACGATGACATGAACGATCAACCTGTTACAATTCAAATGGCCATCTTTGGAATGCTTCAAGGAAGCATTGAAGATATTGATACCACAACGTTTAGCAAAAGCAGTGAATGAGGTTGCCTCGTAGCAGTCCCCTGATTCAGATATTGGTTTGTAAGAGACGGTGGCTAGGACGTTGTCTTCTGCGAAATGGAAGGTATCAGGTTCCGTAATTGTGTAGAATTTGAACTCATCAATCGTGTCAATGTAGGACAAAGTGGGAGAAGAGGATCCGCCAGGAAGTAAGTTTTCGATATCCTTGACCATGACGTAGAGTGTACACTGAGGACTTTTAAGACCTAGGTCATCGAAGAACGAGGCGGGAGAATGAATTCTGAGACATTGGACAAGCTGATACTTTTCTCTTGGCATGTCGTAGCCTTTGTTTATCATTACTGATAAGTCATGGATAGTGGAAGTGGGACACTGTTGGAGGATACCGATGGGGAGAACGACAATATATATATTGTGAGTTGGTCATAGTTGGTTTGCTGTAGTGGATGTGTCAGATAAAGAGATCTATTCTCTCGAGTGAAATTTTTTTTTTTTCTTTCTTATCTGTCAAAGATGGATGACTCTTCCATTAATAAGCAGACAACAACGAAGCAAGGCAAAGACATATTTAAAGTTAGAGCAGAAATGATGATGCACTATTGCTTGGAAAATCGTTGCGATGGTTTCTTGTGAGTAGATTTTCCTTTCTGTGCTATTTGGGTAGTAACCATCTCATTTCATACAGCAGATAAAAGAAACATTTTAGTTGGGGAAACGAGAAGAACAGCTTAACCAATAGTAGATGGTATGAGTATAGAAATAAAAAGTTATGAGAACAGTTACTTGTGTATATAGTGTCTTAGTAGTCGATGGGATGTTGCCTGAATAATAATTCACCAAAGAACGGTAATAGAAAAACTCCGCTTACACATCAATTGAATAGTTTAGTTTAACTATCTTCCTTACACAACACATGTAAATTCACACAAAGAAGCAAGCAACCAAAGAACAAAACGAATTATGAAACTGTTCAATTTGTATAACCGCTGTCTAAGAACCCATCCCAAGACTACAAATGCTATCATGACTGGGACTTTATTCGGAGTAGGGGATATTAGTGCCCAAATACTATTTGCCCCTACTGAACAACCAAAACAAGGTGATGAGATTGAGCAAAAGAAGAAGAACTTCGACTGGCATAGAACTTCTAGAGCTGTTATTTACGGGTCAATGATTTTCTCGTTCATTGGAGACAAATGGTACAAGATTCTACAAAATAACGTGAAGTTGCCACTACGGTTTCAACATAACAAGAGCCTCTCCATGCTTTACAAAGTGAGTGTTGATCAATTGGCATTTGCACCCCTGGGGGTGCCCTTCTATTTCAGTTGTATGACGATTATGGAAGGTGGGACCATGAAGGATGTGGAGACAAAGATCAAGACACAATGGTGGAGGACACTAGTGACTAATTGGTGTGTTTGGCCATTGTTTCAAATGGTTAATTTCACTTGGGTGCCCTTACAACATCGATTATTGGCAGTAAATGTTGTAGCAATCTTTTGGAACACTTATTTGTCGTATATGAATTCTCGAGTTCCTTTGGAAAAACAGTATCCTGTGCATTATCCGCCCGTGGTGGAGTAAATTACAATGAGAGTATTTCTTTGCACATAATGGACGACGGCTGGTTGGTTGGTGTAATATCATCTATCTATCTATCAATAAAATCTATCATCAATATGGATGGAAATTCCGCGTATAGAAAAAAAAAGGCCAAATACTATATAAAAGTTAACAATCGGTCAAACATTTTAGAAAGGATCGACACAGATGAATGGATGAATGTGTTTGCGAGACTAAATAGACTGGTAACTACACATGGTATTGAGCAAGGAATACGAACGACCCGAGTTTCTCCACAAGGGGTCGAATCTTCACCAAAGCCAAAGCGGAGGAAGCAACAACAACAGATCAAGGGCCAGGATAAAATTGTGAAGAAGAATATGTATCTTGTTGGTCGGAATTCACAATACGAAAGAAGAGTGGTGCAAGAACAATTATCACCGTTGCGAGTTCATGAATTTGGCAGATCGGCATTGAAAGATGATTACCAAGTTGGCCATGCACGAGAGAATTATCAGCAATTGCGGAAGATTAATACTGATCCGCGATTCAAATATATCAAAGTAGAAAAATCGCAATCGTTATTGAAGATGATGTTGCCCCGCTTGATGCAGTTGACTGATCCGAGTGCAAGTCCGATGATGGATAACCATGAGGAATCGAAGGTAGTTTATAGTAATTTTTCCACCTCAGAGATACCGAAAGTACCTGATTTCTCCGCTGATGACGAGTCATCATCTCGGCGATTGGAGGAGTACATTGGCATGCTTACACATACGAAATATTACTTCCGATCATCATCGCAGTTGAACGGTGTGATCCCCAAGATCCTGAGAAATTTAATGAATCCGATGAACATGAAAACCCTGCCGCTGAGAACGACACAGATGTATAACGATATGATGTTATTTTATAGTAATCGATTTGATTTTGCCACCGTGCGTGAGCTTTACAAACAATTGAAGATATTGAAATTGAAACCCAATGTGAGAACATTCAATGTAATGATGCGGTCTATTTTGAAGAATTCACATATTAGGAAAACAAATGGTGCCCTGGAGAAGGAAATCTTGTTTGTGTTGAATCAGATGAGGAAATACGAATGTCATGCGGATGTGTACACATGGACTACATGTTATAATTTTTTAAATGATGAATTGTCTAGGGATGTATACATGGAGAATATGATTGAACGTGTTGGTGTCGCCATGACTGATCGGTTTATCTACACCGTGTTGAGGAACCAGGAAGTGGATGCGGAGGGTAAGCGGGATAGTGGATTGGATATATTAAAGTTTCTGGTGAAGAATCAAGTTGGTATCAATGATGAGAAACTATTTCATCTTTGTTTGAAAAGATTTTTAGATGCTGGTGAATTGGATAAGGCTTGGTTGATGATGAGACATTATCAGGAGAGACGAACGATGATGATTACGCACGAGACTTTGAATCTTTTCCTTATTGCCTTTGCAGAGAGAGGAAGATTGGATTTGTCGTTACTTGTGTTCAACAGTTTCATGCGATGGGGGGTGACACCTAATATGGATTCCTTTGATATGCTGTATAAATCGATGGTTAATTGTGGGTACACACGCCATTTCCCGTTTATTTTCCATTATTTGAGGTTGTTAAAGATTAAGATGGGGTTTGGTGAACGGTTTTGTTATTGGAGTGTTAAATGTCGGTCGATTATTAAGTTTAATTATAAGATGAAAGAGGCGGATGCGATGGACGTGGAACGTTGTGGTAGGAAATTGAGCCGTGATAAATTTTTTTGGGATAAAGATCATTTGAATTGGAATTTGAGTTCCAATGGTAGTTGCCCCAGTGCATTGACGCGAGCGTTTTGGTATATTGGATGTCAACCTAAATGGTTAAAGAAAGGCAAGATAAGGGGGCATGGTAGTAATTGTAATTTGATCAAGTCAGATGATGGTACTAAGATTCAAAAAAATGAGTATCGAAAGAGGATACGATATGTGGCAGTGCAGAATGCCATGTTAAAGCGTGTTAAGTATATAGATGATCAATATGGTGCGTTGAAAGAAGAATTGAAAGATAGAGGGTTGTTACATGTAAATAATAAAAAGTAAGATTTGAATATTCATTCATTAGATAATTAATTAATTAATTAATAAAAGGGTAGAGTAGAGGTATAAAAAGTTTGATAAACATTAAAACAAAAAACACAAAACAAATTTGGGTACCTAGGCTTGTGGTACCTGAGCATCACCTTCATCATCCCAGATTTCCTCTTGTTGTTCACCTTCTCCTTGTTCAATTTCGTGTGCACCATCGTCCACTTCTTCTTGAGGTTCCTGCTCTTCTTCTTCTTCGTCCACTTCGCCATAAACGTCATCCATTGTTTGATGGAATGATAAAGTTGGTTTGACAGCTGCGATATCCAAAGTCCATGCTTCCAAAGCGGCTTCCGCATCCATAATAATTTGTCTTGAAGCATCATATCCGTCATAAGCGGGTCTTGCCTCCCCTGGTGTCACTGGAGAATCATCTAACAACTCCAATAGTGCCTTCCCGTAGCCTGCAATCAAAGCGAATTTCTCTGCCAATTCTCTCATTGAATCGAACAAATAATTATATGCTGCCTTTAATTTCTCCCTAGTAATATTCGACAATTGAGCCTCTGCGACCAATGATTCTGCCTCGGCTCTCACCAATTCCTGTTCCAACACAGGGATCTTTGTAGAGTTTGGTTCCTTATATTTCAAATGAGCAATTTCATCCGTAATCTTCTCCTTTCTATCTCTAGAAGGTTGCACGGAAGCTTCAATATTCCTAATGGATTTCAAAGTGACACGGTACTGATCGTACTTATCGATGAATTGATCCTGCAACTCACCCAATTCGTACATCAACACTCCCAACTTATCAGTGACGTCTGAGACATCATCGTCGTTATCGTACCCCCAAAGGGACAATTGTCTAGCGGCGGCGCGTCTTTCGTTGGCGACCACTTCCAGGGCCCTTAGGACACCCTTCTCAGTCTTGACCAGCTGGGACAACTTACGGGATAGTTCAGGACCGAAATTGGCGGCGGTCGACTTACGGAAGGTGGAGGCCAATGAGGCCTTACCGAAGAACTTGGACTTGGTGGTGGCTGGTGGTGGTGGCGGTTGTTGTAACTCGGAGGCGGTGGGAGTTCTCTGGTTTCTTAGTGAGTAGGTTTTGTGCATTATGTTGTGTTGTGTAGCTGTAGCTGTTGTAGTTGTTGAGGGCGAGAGGGAGAGTATGCAACCAAGTACAGCCAGTGAATGAATATATATATATATACATTTCCTTATGACAGGGGAGAGAAGAGGGATGGATGATGGATATCCAATGGAAGGGAAAAGACAGAAAGGAAAAAAAAATTAGGGGGCGGGCGGGTAACCACCCAACAAAAAGGTCACGTGCAATATCCGGGTAACCGCGGAGAGAGAACAATAGAAAAGTTGTGTGTGGTGTCTGGGTCTGCAAGACGGTGTTGAGAGTAACCCCACAAAGAAGAACATTCTCTCTTGATATATATAGACTAGTTTGTTCTATGAGTGTTGGTATGTTATGTTTAACGACAAGTCATGTTATGTTATAGTATGGCAGCTGTGTATCACGTCTCTTTCTGGTAACACATCACATCACATCTATATAGCACTACTATCTACTACCACCCACCATCCTCCCGTAGGTACGTTCGTTCGTTCATAGTTAGCACAAGTACTCATCACTCCAATCTCCTGCTCATTGCCTTCCCGTCCCTTCCCTTCCCTTCACTTTAGTTCACGTTTCTTCACTTCACTGCATTTTCCTGGAGTTGCCTTCAAGAAATTTTGTACTGTTTCTCCATTGAACAAACGAAACGAAACCCAACAGGTGAAAAAAATAAATTAAACTCAAATACTCATTCACACAGTGAACACTTTCCTAGTCTATACTATATCATATCGTATCATATCGTATTAATAAAGGAAACATAATGACTCCCAAGAGAGGCAAACTACGTACGCCTCTCTCAATCGATAATAATACTAATAGTAATATTATCAATAGTAATGATCAGGAACATAATTATATACCAATGAGTGGAATACTTAATCCAAAGACTCCCTCACCAGTATACTCAGACTCTTCCTCTTTGGAAGAACAAAAAAAAATTGAACCGCTGATAATACCTTCTTCTTCTTCCAATTCTTCATCCGTTGCAACGTTTGATACTAATATACGATCAACTTCAAATGTTTCAACATTGACAAATTCATCATCGTCAATGCCTTCTTTAATTACTCTCATACCGCAACAGAAAAGAAGAAATAACTCAATACCATTGATCAATCATCATAAATTACCATCCATCATTCAAAAACCAACTTTTTACTCGCCGTCTCATTCCACCACCACCGCCGCTATACAACAATACCATCCTCCACCTCCACCACAATTCCATCCACCATTAAGACCAGCATTCCCTTTATTGAACCATTCTTTATCAGATCCTTATATAGCACAATCACCACCACATCCATTATATCATCATCATCAGCAACAACAACAACAACAACCAGTGCCCATATTCCCTTTCAACCCATCCTCCTCATCCTCTTCCTCATCCTCATCCATCCATAATAATGGACCCTTCAGAACAGCATTTACAACAATACCCACCATTATACCCTCCTGTTCCTCCTGTTCCTCCTCTTCCGCCTTCATCGCAACAACAGAAGTTCATATACAGAAGACCATCAAGACAATGCCCCATTTGTGGCAAAATAGTCACAAGATCAAGTTCCTTGCAAACGCATATGTTGGTTCATACGGGCGATAGACCGTTTAAATGTAAATGGTTGAACTGTGGGAAGACTTTTAACGTGAAAAGTAATATGAATAGACATTACAAGCTGCATTTGAAGCAACAGCAGCAACAATCGAAGCCATGAGTTTCCTGTCGTTGCATTTACTCATAGACGAAGAGCATAAGTTGCACTTGATGAATCAAGAACAGCATTAATGATTATTTTTTTTGTTAATTGAAAAGGCAGTTTCGAGATTTTATGAGCTTATTCGTTTTCCTTTATGGATCAGACATATCACAGGTCTTTAATTGGTTTTAATGAATCTGTGAACAGTCGTCCTTTTATCGATCTCTCATGAGTTCGTGGGCCAATGTATGCATACACTGTCACAGCTTCAATGCATTATTTTTGAACTCACAAGCCAAGACCGAGAAGTGATATAATTATAATTCAAATTATGATCTCTTTCATCTTTCAATACATGGACACGTAGGTTTCATCTTTAGATGGAATAACAATAGCCATGCATGGCTCTCCTCTCCCCATCTTTCTTTGAGGCATATGGATTCTCTCACTAAGTGGTATTTAAAGCCAAAAAAAATAAACACCCTCATTAGTGGCTCTTTAAGTAGAAAATAACAACAATCGAATCCCTAGTCATCGCTTATATCATTGATTGGTGCATGAATTATCAATTTGTATAAGTCAGCTCACTGATACTAACTAACAGGAGGCATCATAAATTGTTTATCGATAAACGGCTCTGCTCTGCATTATTAGAATTCTGAACTCTCAATTCGGGTCGCAATCACCCAAACATTTTTGGTATTATAAGTTGCTTTCCAAAACAGCAACAATATGTGCTCTCTTTAATCCTTCATTGATAGACAACGTCCGGCCAAGCTTCCAGTCCCTTAGGGGAACTCGCTGAGAATTCGCATTATCGACTACTGATACATTTCATTCCATTCAACGGATTTGTGGATCGTCATGGATCCTCTTATCACATCTCAAGATCCACTGTGAAGGAGAGAAAGAAAGAAAGAAAGAGAAAAACTTGCCCTTTTGTGGATGTGCAACTTTGGCTGTTTTTTTTACCAAAATAAGTATTCTACATTCTTGTCACTCACCTCAGTTTTTTTCTACATTACGTTACGTACATACATACATACGTAGACAAACTAGTAGCAGAATGGCAGATCTAAAGAGCACGGTTTCATCTTCGTACTCACAAACCTATGTACACACACTTGTTCCTATGTAATTTGTACGCAAAGAAGTAAATAGATGCATCACAGTGACGGCGGAAGCCATTTTAAACTTTCTCAACTTTAACTTTTAACGGATCCCTCCTTATTTATTACGTGAAAGGAACCTTAGATTCAGGGAGTAACGGCTGCTCAAGTTCACTGGGTTTTCAAAAAGTTTTTTTATTTTAATCTTTTTTTAGATAAAGATTTTCTAGCAATGTGAAGTTTGTTCCAACAATATCCCAGGGAAAGAGGGGGTACCATCCACAAGAGGAAATAATACCAGATAAATAACTTTTAAGCAGAAAAGAATTAAAAAGATATTTCTAGAACGTTCTGGAAAAAAAAAAATTTCTGAAACAGAATAGGCTAGTACGACAAGATGTAGATGTCTTTGATACTTTTTTTGTGAATAAACATGCTTGAATCTTATTTACCGTTCCCTTACTTACCAAGATGGTGAGACGAGAGAACTATCTGACCTAGCGTATATATATATATGTACTATTATTATACAATGTTATATATACAAATGACGTAATGAATATCAAATTTAAGTGTAACGCCCTAAACTGACCCCCCTTGGTTTAATCCCAGTCTCTTTAGTTCTCCAAGAATTATTCATTGACTGTTTATCATATTCGCTTTTGAAACTTTTCATGGTTTTCAACCCCCTCCCCAAGAATGCTCTTAATAGTAACAATACACTCGTAGTTCCCAGCCAAATATAATAAATCCACAAGAATAGACACACCCTTAACAATATTAACAAAACAACACAGCCATATCATCTCATCTCACTTCCATTTCTTGGCAAACCTCTAAACGAATCCTCCGCGAAATTTCAGAAACGAGCAAAACAAACAAAACGGACTAAATAAGACCACTCATTCTATACACAACTCACCATTCCACCCTGATCCCGATCAAAGATCTCACATCAGCATGTCCGGTCTCAGAAAAATCTCCACCTCCTCGGGGAATGCCAACTCTTCCACCGCAGCCAAGAATTACGATTCCGTCATGAAGATTCTCCTCATCGGTGACTCCGGAGTCGGCAAATCTTGTCTGTTGGTTCGTTTCGTCGAGAACAAATTCAACCCTTCCTTCATCACCACCATCGGTATCGACTTCAAGATTAAGACCCTCGATATCCAAGGCAGGAAAATAAAGCTGCAATTATGGGACACGGCGGGCCAGGAACGTTTCAGAACAATCACAACGGCATACTATAGGGGTGCCATGGGTATCATTCTGGTATACGACGTCACAGATGAGAGGACATTTCAGAATATAAGACAATGGTATAGTACGGTCAATGAACATGCTAATGAGCAGGTACAGTTGCTGCTTGTTGGAAATAAGAGCGATCTAGGAAATAGACAGGTCACAAAGGAACAAGGAGAGGAATTGGCAAGGGAGTTAGGCCTACCATTTATGGAGGCAAGTGCTAAGAATGACGATAACGTGAATGATTTGTTTTTGCAACTGGCAAAATTGATCCAGGAGAAGATAGATAATGATGAGATGGGGGAACCTAGGACGGCCAAGAAAAATGTAAATATAAAATCAAAAGATGGGAAAACATCCTCTTGTTGTTAGGGAGCGGATAGATGAGACACTATATAAACACATATTACCTTTCAATATAAACTGAATATATTCTAGCAACGTATGTAAATCTTATCAATATTTTATGACGCGTGCCAATTGGGAAAAAAAATGGCAAGTGGGATTTCCAAACCAGCATCATATCACAGAGAAAAAGGTATTGAACAGTCAGCCAAGTGCAAAAGGAAACAACTCACTTCTCCTGGACCAACGCAATCAAGCAATGTCTGTATCAAGTTACAGGAAATCAAAGAACCCAAACAGGTTTGCCCCAGTGTACTCACCAATATCAACATATTACTACTCTTCCAAGAGCACCAACAATGATAGAGATGCATACGCATCATTTTTTGATCCAAGGAGGACAATGAGTGCTGGGAGCTGGGATAGAAAAAATAATAACAGAGAACGTTCTCCCTGGAGCATTCCATCTTCTACAGGGACCTACGAGGATAATCAGAAGCAAAATAATGACAGCAACAATAAAAGTATACTGGACGATTTATTCAACCTATTCCATCCCGGCAAACTTTTATGGGGTAAACAAGGTCGTAGCGTTACTACGAATTCAAGTCATGAAGTTGCCCCCAAAAATAGCAATGAACCTTCTTTATCAAGGAAGCATCTTCGAGATACAGACGATTTCTTCTACTTGCCCTTAAAGAATAGAAAAATCAATCCATCTAACACGAAAGTGACTAATAACCAAGGAAAGAAACGTGCATTAGCAAATATTAATAACGAAAATAATGGCAAGAGAAGTATACCGGATTCAAAATCTCGTAACATTACCACTACAAATGCAAATTCACAATCTACGGTACCAATCTCGTTTTCCAAGGACCCCTTTGGTTGGAATAAATGGGAAACGGAAGAGATTGGTACTTCTTCTTCAACTTCTACTTTATCGCCCTCTCAATACGGTACGAAACTCCTGAGAAGACATCATAGAAGAGATTCCCCTCGTGGCTCCTCTTTCTCATTTAATAATACTAGAGAAGATGCCATCCAAGTGTTACGTGAGAAATCAGATGAGGTGTCATATTTGAAACAAATCTTTAATGGAGAATATCAAATACCGAAATGTGTACAGGATGAAAGAGAGCATCAATTAAAATTACTGGAATTGGATAGAATACAAGATTTAAATGAGAATAAAAATATAAAGAGATCTATAATTGATTTAACTGAAAAGATTAAAAATGTCTTATTAGACAGAACTCACAAGAAGGATAATAATGAGAATACTGATGATATTATAATTGTGAAAGAAAAGAAAATTTCACCGTTAGAAAAAAAAAGAAGACAATACTTGGATGAAAAGATAAATTATAATAAATCTTTAATTAAATTTGAGAATGAATTTAAAAATTTCAAAGATTTATTAGAAGAGAGAAGAAAGATCCAAGATGAAGTACAAAAAAAGAAAGCCTTTGCGAAAGTAAAAAACCTAATCCCAACATTATCCAAAGAAGAAGTCAATAAAGTACAAAATACCATACTGCGGAAAGATAACGCCAAATTAATGAATAGAGATAATTTAGAAATCAATATTCGCGATTTTAAGACATTGGCACCAAGAAGATGGTTAAATGATACTATTATTGAATTCTTCATGAAAGCAATTGAAAAGAAAACTGATAAGGTGGTTGCTTTTAATTCATTTTTTTATACCACACTATCTGAACGTGGTTACCAAGGTGTTAGAAGATGGATGAAAAGAAAGAAGGCAACAATCGCATCATTGAATAAAATTTTTGTCCCTATTAACTTAAATCAATCCCATTGGGCTTTATGTATCGTTGATATTAAGAATAAGACGATAGGTTATGTCGATTCTTTATCCAACGGATCTACCGCCACTAGTTTTGCCATATTAACTGACGTGCAAAATTATGTTATACAAGAAAGTGGCAACACTTTGGGGCAAGATTTCGAATTGATTCATATAAGTTGTCCTCAACAACCCAATGGATTTGATTGTGGTATTTATGTATGCATGAATACATTATACCTAAGCCGAGATGCAATGTTAACCTTTGACAAAAACGATGCCATTAGAATGAGACAATATATTGGTCATCTCATATTATCAGATAGTTTAAAATGAGATTTTTAATAAACACTTTAATAATTTAATTTAACCATTTCTATAGAACATCCTCGAACCTTTCGATGTATGCGTATATATCCAATATAATAAATGTGTAATCAATATTCAACATTCTTCGGTTTATTTAGATTTAATCTTATGCAATAATATGGAAAAAATATGCTAAAAATGCAAACATTATTCTTTCTTTTGTTCTTCAATTTGTAAAGATTTTGTAAGGTCGACTAACGATTCTATATCATCCTTCTCAAGCGGGGAAGCTTTTCCTAATTTCTCCTTTGAAGGTATCTTGGTCTGCTCTTTTAGTGGTGCTTTGATCTTCAAATTCTTTAAATCATCCAGAACATCTGCTATTTCAACATGTTCACCTTCCTCTTCACCTTCTTCTATAAATTTATCAAGCTTATTCTCCCAACCTAATTCTGTGGCCAATATCGTCGCAGCTTCATCTATATCACCACAGTATACAAGATCTGAATTCCTTGGATTCGTCTTAAAATCACCAACAGTTTCCAAATTTACTAATGATCGTGTAACTTTTTTAGGAATTTCTGTCGGCAATGATGCAAACGGATATACTGCCAAGGAAGTCCCTGCAACGATAACTAAAGTATCACTACCCTTTGCACTTCCCATCCATTTCAAGTCATTATCCCAAGTTTCAAAAAATTTCACTGGTAAATCTTCACCAAAGAAGACGATATTGGGCTTCACTAACCCACCACATTTATCACATTTTGCAAATTCAAATTTCTTACTATTTATATCAAGTGATGATTCTATCTTCGTTTTGAAGTATTCCATGGGGAATTGCTTATCACAATCAATACAATGATTTGATGCAAAACTTCCGTGCGCTTCGATTACATATTCTTCCTTTGTACCAGCCTCTCTTTCCAACGTATCAATATTTTGAGTGTATATCCTTTGCAACCTGCCCTCGTCTTGAAACAGTCGCATTAAATAATGGAATTTAGAAGGTTTAAAATTCCCTGGATATAATTCCTTAGCTAATAAATAAAAAGGTTTGGGATTATCTTCAAAGAATTCAATATCAAAGACTGCTTCAGCAAATGGTAGATTCAATTTAGACAAATTATGGTACAGGCCTGTCTTTGGAGATCTGAAATCGGGGATACCACATGATGTTGAAATGCCTGCCCCAACTAAGAGAATGACTTTCGCCTTTGGATTGGCTTTCAAATGGGAAGATATCTTCCTTATCACATCTGTATTTCCTTTTGTCATTGGATAACGGCTTAGCAACTCTAGAAGGTCCAATCTTCTCGAGATGGTTTAATAAGAGTTCTCATCTTCAAGCAAAAAGTGAGGAAAGTGTAAATCAAAAAAAAAAGATCGACCCCAGTGAGGATTGAACTCACGATCTTGCGATTAACAGTCGCACGCCTTAACCAGCTTGGCCATGGAGTCTTAATTTTTTGTTTTTTAGAGGTTTAGTTGTTGGTGAAACCCTACTGAAAAGTGCACGTGTAGCTTTTTCTGGAAAGTGTAACAATCGAAAATTTCAATGAACCGCCGAAAGATACATTAAGACCTATCAAATATGCAATCAAATAAAATAATCCTATCGCTGCCATGGACAGATATGATAGACAATTGAGATTATGGGGTAAAGAAGGTCAATCTCTATTAGACAATGCAAATATTTGCGTAGTTGGTGATGAATCACCGTTGTTGCAAGAAGTTTGGAAAAACTTAGTCCTTTCAGGTGTGTCAAAGTTTACATGGATGATTGAAAACACAATGGAGTCTTCATTACAAGAAAAGGATTTATTTTCTTGTGATTTTATTACTGAGATATCTGCTCTTCATCCCTCTGGAATCCGAGTTAAACGAAAAGCCTTGGCATCACTTAAGGGAGCCGATAATTCTTTTTGGTTTCAATTCTCCCTTATAATAATAATTAATTGTTCGGATTCAAAACTTTTAGAATTATTCAATAATTCTGATTCCCAATATTTTCCACCTATTATCACCACTTTCGCTACTGGACTTTATGGCTACCTTCACACTTACCTTAGTGAACCTCATTTCATTATCGAATCGCACCCTGATAACCCGATACCAGAATTAAGGTTAGATCAACCGTGGAAAGAACTAAGTATATATTTGACTAAGTTCCAAGTTGACAAGATGAATGAATTTGAAATATCAGAATTACCTTATCCAGTGTTACTATTTCACTGTGTCCAGATGGCGGCAAGGAACAATTACAAATTGACCTCCCCCCTTCTGCGGAATGAACTGCGGCGTTGGGCTTCTGATACAAATCCCACAGGCTTGAATGATCCGAATTATATAGAAGCCTATAGATTCGCACATCTAGCTTTCACAAACGAAAAAATATTGATACGACTTAATGAGATGATTCAATATGGTTTCTCAATGGATCATTTGGATGATCCCTACAACCGAAAAGTGATAGCATTGTTGAAAGCTTTAGGCGAGTATATCAATCGTGAAGATTTTCCTATATATCCTATTATGGGAACCATCCCTGATATGAGCTCTTCAACCAAGAATTACATTGAACTAAAACAAATTTACCAAAATGAGGGGCAAAAAAACACTAAAAGTTTACAAAAATTATTGGATAAAGAAGGTGAAGAAGTTCCATTTGAAATGATCAAACTCTTTTGTGCAAATCTTAAATACCTGAATGTAATAAAACCGACCGCTAGCAAACTTACATTGCTATTTTCTTCAGATGATGACCTTTTAAGAGACCTATTAGCTATACAATATAATTTAAATGATATTGCTAATAGCGGAGCAATTAATATGAAAGCAGCATCGATGAACTCTTACCCCACGGCGTCTTTCATGGGTGGTGTAGTCGGTCAAGAGGCAATAAAGCTTATTACACATCAATATATACCGCTAGACAATATCTTCACATATGATGGCCTAAAGAATGAAACAAAAATATTTCGAATATAAGGCATTTATAAAAAAAATATGTGCATTGTTTCACTTTAAATACCACTGGAACATTTCGTTTACCTTTTATTTGTCTACCAGCATATCTTGGAATAGTATTGACGCTTACGAAAAAAATGACGTTGCTTACGTAGGCTTCTCTGGTGCAGCCCGTATCTCGACACACTTTCAAACTATGGTTGCTTCATTGATTGAGCAACTAAACAGCAGAACAGGTTAGAAGATATATCCTCTGGCTAAGCTACCGTACGTACTCATACAGTAAAGGTAAAAATTTAATCATTGTTACGGCTCCATAAGAGACAGACAATAAGCATTCCACGGCCGTGAGCAAAAACATTTTCCCGAACCCACAATCCATTGATATTTCGTATGCATTTCCAACTAGCTATCCTGGTTTTTTTATGCAATATTTGGGTAGTAAATGGTCTTGCTAATCTTTATTTGCGCGGCAACTCCCTTGGCCTGCCGGCTGATAAGTATTGGTTGTCAAACAATAATGAGCCATTAAGACAAACAACTTTTCAAGAAGCCTTTAACTACTGGAGCGAATTGGCAACCTTGAAAACAGAAGATTCAGCTGCTCAAGTTAATAAGACCCTTCTCTTGGATGAATGTGATTCTTACGCCTGCCAATTGGTCTTTTACGAAGGTCTCCCTGATGGCGCTTTTTTGTTTACTATAAAGACTAAAAGACATGACAATATTACGTTTATCGAAGATGGCAGTTCGTACAAAATCGAGGCATTTTCACAAATTTCAGTTTTTAACCTGATACATATTCCACGAAAAATAATTACAGGTTTCTACGAGCTTATTTTAAATATTTTTAATGGGGAATGGGCATGGTCAGGATTTGAAGTAGATTACATTTTGTCCGATCCACAGTTAAGATGGTACGCCTTTGCTTCTTGTAATCATTTAGGAACTTGTGATGGTAACATTTCTGCGAAACAAATTCGTTGTGCTCTAAAAGCAGTGCTCGAGGGAGAAAATCCTTCGCTGACGAGGGGAGGATTGGGTCTAGCGATTGGCAATCGGGCAGATTTCAGTTTAGATTTACGAATCTATAGTGACTATGAATCATTTCAATTTAATTACCCTTGGTCAATACCTGTTAACAGCAGGGAAGGTGATAAAGGATGGTCATTGACAAGTCATTGTTGGTGATAGGTGAGCACCTGTGTCAACAACATGAACCTCTCGATAATACATTTTTATGCCGTACTAAAGCAAAGCTATTTTGAATACAATGCATTTATTACAAATTAATACTTAGATTTTTAGTTCTTTATATTGATTGAATCGCTATAAATCATCAAAACTGCCTTGTATACCACTTGAACTTGTTTTTTGCCTCTTATTTTGCATGACAACTTCTTTCCAATCTTGTTTAACTTCATCATCCTCACTATCGCCGTTGTCCT
This sequence comes from Naumovozyma castellii, assembly GCF_000237345.1. NCBI lineage: Eukaryota > Fungi > Ascomycota > Saccharomycetes > Saccharomycetales > Saccharomycetaceae > Naumovozyma > Naumovozyma castellii. The sequence goes on along the minus strand of NC_016500.1, from coordinate 88,824 downwards.
CTTTAGCCAATTGGTCTTCAATGGCTTTCCTCTTTATGCTCATTTTTAATCTTCTTTCTGCCTTCGTTTCCTTAGTCTCTGTTTTGTTGGACCATGCCATATTCTTCTTCTTTAGTTCAAATTTCAATTTCTTCTTGTCGTGAATATCCTTTAAGTGTTTTAGTTCATCTAATCTCTTCTTCTCTTGTTTCTTGTCAGCATAGGCAAAAGAATCCAAATCTACAGGAGGGTCAACCAACCAACCATCTTTAAAGATAACTGAATTTTCTGGATCATCATCTTTTTTCAGATATTTGGTTATCTCTGGCATTCTCGGTAGACGGAAAAGACCATACATCTTGCATATGCTCACATAATCCAAAGTTTGTAATCTGAATATGGAACTAGCAGAATGATTTGAATAATATCTAATGAAGGCAACAAATGATTTTACACCGTGATCGAATCTTGATCTATCTGCAAGTATCCAATTCTTGAACATGTTATAGAATTCCTCTGGCTTTGGTAAACCTTTGATTGTCAAGTCTTTAATTTCTTCTAGCTCCACATTTTTCACTTGCATGAATGGAACGTAATCTTCTTCCCTTCCCTTATTTAGGAATGTTATGGCTTTACCAATTCTATTAGCTCTACCAGTTCTACCACATCTATGTAAGAAAATGTCACTGTCGGTAGGTGGATCTAATTGAATGACTAAATCCACGTCAGGAATATCAATACCTCTAGCAGCCACATCAGTAGTCAAAAGAACAGAATTGTCCAATGTTTCTGTAAACTTTTCTAATGTTTTCATTCTCGAAACAGTTTGCAATTTCCCATGTAGAGAAAATATAGATAAGTTTTCATTTATTATGCCCTTGGATTGTAAAAATTGGATGAAAGAGTAAAAATATGTCACGGAAATACATGTGGGAAAATAAACAATGCATTTCTTGTACCTATAGTTGTTTACTATACTTAATAGTTGTTGAAATTTTAATTCTGGATCGACGACAATATAATTCAGTTTCAAAGATGAAGGTGCATGGTTTTTCGAATTTACTGTAATTTTTACTGGATTTCTTAACCCTGTTTTAAAAATTGTATTCCCAGCACTACTAATAGTAGCAGAAAATAACCCAGTTCTTCTTTGTTTGGGCAAAACTGACAAGATCCTCTCCACATCCTTCACAAAACTAACATCTAGTAATCTATCAGCTTCATCAAGGATGACCATACTACATGACGTGGTCTTCACAACGGGCATCTGCAAAAAATCTAATATTCTCCCTGGAGTTCCCACTAATATCTGTGGTCTATTTTCGATAAGATCATTAACGTCATCTCGTACAGTACTTTCATTGGTCCCAACCAATAATTGTGCCCTTATAGGGTATTGATCTTCGGGGTAATGTTCCAAGAATTGGTCGATGACAGACTTAATTTGTTTGGACAATTCTCTTGTGGGGGACACAATTAAAGTATGGAAATGTGCCTTTTTGAAATTTTTGGTATTTGCATTCTCAGCAATGACTTTCTCGAGTATGGGGATAACGAAGGAAACAGTTTTACCAGATCCAGTCACTGATTCTACCACGACATCTTTATTCTTGGCAAATAGAGGAATTGTTGATGCTTGGACCGGTGTCATTTGATCAAATCCCATCACTTCTATCGCGGTACGAATCCATGGTTGCACGGGGCAATCTAGATCATCCCATGATAATGATTTTGACATTTTGAGGTACTTTTGTGTGTAGGAAGGGGGTTGTCGTTTTGAGTAACTTTCAAATATGTTCTGATAAGGTGAGATGAGATGAGATGAGATGAGCTTGAAACTTTTCAGCTTTTTTTTCCTGTCTTGAATTTTCAAAGTATTTGGGCCCGCAAGATTTTCGTGCCATTTCCGCTGCCAAATAATTGACAGTAACAATGAATTCTTTTTTAATGGAATCGATGGATTCTGAACTAAAGTGTAAGGACAATCTCTCCCCCCCCCCCTCCTGTTAAGGCTTATTAAAAAGTAAATAAACAAGCCATTTTTAAGAACTAAGAAATATGCAATATCCGTGTAGGGGATTGGTCAAGCTAGATGAACCAACACTCTGCTAGTCTCAATCGATCACGTTATTTCTATTATCAAGGCTTGAAATTTACTATTATCGCAGTAACCAGACTGTCATAAACCGTACAACCATCCACTAATCGGAAACGTAGTGAAACAGACCCACTTCAAGGCGGGCTTAACCAGCCAAAACTACTAACTCACAACCTACTTATCGGAACATGATGAAATGTTCTACGTGGGGGGTGCATTTTCACCAGCCACTGGGGAAAGATGTGATATCTCAGTAGCGTAGTGACAGTTGCGGAACAACTTTTAACTCCGGGCCAAATCCCGTTAGATAAGTCACCAAAGAGAGGACTTAATTTGCCCTATATGCCACAGTATGTATGTACTAGAGTCACAACTACTAAGCCCTGTCGTACGACTTCTCTTCTAGTTTATCTCAGACTTTATCTGAGACCCTGGCGCAGTTACTTAGCCTGCTAAACAAAAAAAACTCGCACAACAACAGGCAAAACAGACCCTTCCGCACGAAAAAAAAAAAGCTAATCGATGTCTGGAGAAAAAAGAAAACGAGGGAAACCTTATAAGTAGGACAGTAATTGCATCAACTAACCTGCATTTTGAATATTGAATTTCTTTTTCTTTTTGTTTTTACAAGGTTTGAAATTAACACTGACAAACAAATCCAATACTACATTACAATAGAGAAAAAAATGGGTATTTTAGCAAAAGCGCTAATGAGAACTCTTAAGGCCGGTAATGAAGACTTACATGTTGACATGTCTTCAACAAAGAAAGTCCCTGAAAAGTTCCAATTTTGTACGGAGAGAACTATGCCAATGGTTCGTCTATGGAATAGAGGGGGGTACTTTCTTTTTTCCTCCAGACAATCCTTAGACAAATTTAAGGCAGATGGGGGTTCCGCCAAATTTGTTGCCACGAATAAGGAAGGTGTTGGTATTCCTTTATTCCATATTACAAGAGAAGTGATAGAATTGGTTCCTTCCTTTAACATGTACAAATACGAAATTATATCTGCTGATGATCCACCAATTTATTCTAATCATGCTGAATTGGTTTCCGATAACGGAAAATTTAAACTGTATAAGATACCATTCTGTAAGATTAGTACCACTGTCAATGCTACAAGAATTGAACACCATTTCAACTATTTCACAGTCAAGGAATTTAATAATTCTTTAATTAGACAACCTATGTTCAGAGACATGGATACCGAGATTGAATCTTCACTCTTGAGATGGCACACTAATTATACTCCAGTGTTGACAAATACACACTATAGCCTGGAATTACTACCTCAGAAGATGCCAAGTTTGTATGATGATAAGTCGGTCACCGTGAGGAACAAATTAATTGGTGAACCTGTTTACGATAAGTTTGTTGTGGGTCATCTCACGAGTGATACCAGTGATTTAATGCCAAGGACAACTTTTAAAGTGGCAAAATTAATCGTGGGGGAAACTACTGAGACTGACTCACTTGGTATTTCCGATATCCCATTGACTACACAAATTATTGCATGCCAGAGTATGTTAATCTATTATGTCGACGAACTCAAAGACACGGAAAGGAGTCGTAGAAGAACAGGCAGACAGCGTTTGAACACCAATCAAATAATCTTTTAAGTAAGCTTAAACTTGTATTCGATAAGATGTATAATAATTTGGCACTTCATTAGGAGTTACCTACTATTGCTACTTTATAAATTTAACTGCATCACTTACCCTTTGCCTTCTTTAAGGGGAGTGTGACACATACAGACAATAAAATCCTTATTCATATTACGATATTTCCTCGAGAAAACAGCGCACCAAGCCTTTTTCCCCTCTGCGACGTTTCTTAGGCCTTGGCGCAGTTACTGCAGAATGAAAAAAAAAAATAATAAAGACGTTATATTGCAGGCAAAGGAGACCCTGTGGAACAGTAGGACTTCGCCTCAAAGTCGAAAGCACAGAGAATTATATAAGGAGGAGCACATGTTGACTAAGCTAGTAACATCTTCATAGATTTGCATTTTTACTTTAAGTTAGCATTACATCACCGAATACGCAGGAAGCTGAACTTAAACTCAAACCAAATACAGAAAAAATATGGGTATATTATCAAAGGCGCTTATGAGAACCCTTAAGGGTAATGAAGAACTGCATGTTCAAATGGCCTCCACAAAGAAAGTACCAGAACAATTTCGTTTCAAATCCGAAAGAACATTACCGATGGTTCGTTTCTGGAACAGAAGAGGCATTTTCCTCTTTTCTTCTAGACAATCATTAGATAAATTTAAGGCTGAGGGTAGCTCTTTCGGATTCGCACCCACGAACAAAGAAGGTGTTGGTATCCCCTTATTCCACATTGTTAGGGAACTTCTCGATCTGGTCCCCACGTTTAACATTTACAAATATGAAATCGTATCAGTTAACGATCCACCAGTATATTCTACAGAAGCAGAACTGATATCAGATAATGGTAACTTCAAACTTTACAAGATACCATTTTGCAAGATTAATATGACTGTTGATCTCACTAGGATCCAATATAACTTTCATTTTTTTTCCACTCCCGTAGACAAGCAAGCCGATACTTCATTGATCAAACAACCAAATTTTAGAGATATGGATACCGAAATTGATTCATATATTATGAGGTGGCATATTAACTATACTCCAATATTAACAAACTCACATTACACTTTGGAGTTACTGCCTGCAAATATGACCTCATTGTATGACAATAAATCTCTTACGGTAAGAAACAATATGATGGGTGAACCGGTATATGACAAATTTGTCGTTGGCCACCTTACCAGTGATACGAGTGATTTGCTGCCGAAAACAACGTCTAAGGTAGCCAAATTGATCGTGGGGGAAACGAAGATAAATTCATTTGGTATTTCTGATATTCCTTGGAATACTCAAGTACTCGCATGCCAAAGTTTACTGATTCATTATATTGATGAAATTAAGGAACGTGAAACAAGTCGTAAAAAGAAAAGGAGAAATAGAAATAATTTAGTCACTAATCAAATGCTTTTTTAAAGAGAGTTTAACTTATATCATTATATAATAGACCTTTAATAGACCATTTTAAAAATAAGGTACATCGTTGCTTTTTCATTTTGCCTCTTCTATCTTTTCCCTCTGTTCATGTTTTCTGTCCTAGGTAATTAATTCAAAAAAGATCTCTGAAAAAGAGAATTGTCACTAATATGGTCTCCAGATATTCCTGTGTTGAATTGTTTTTAGGCTGATATGTCTGTGTTGTGGACTTGCCTTTTTGCTGTAGCAATATTTCTCAGTACTGACTATGGCTTTTATCCCATTTATATACTAATATTTATATGAACCGAATATAAAGGAGACTGTTCGGCCCTGGGTGTCCCGTCGTTTTATTCCTGTTTTCTAATGGACTTTATGGATACGTAGGTACCAACCATTCTTGTCTTTCAATATATTGGGGCTGCTGCGTTAAATAACATCGTCGACTTTTCTTCGAGTCTTTCTAAAAAGGTTATAAAATTGTATAATGATAACCTGTGTTTATAAGGGTTCTCAATTGTTTCTTGTCTCAATTTAAATGGTTACTCCCATTTGAGCAAAAAAAATTTAGGTTAAATAAATTCCAGTTTGTCAAGGTGAGTGTCTATCCATGCTTGTTGTTATAATATTTGAAACTGTACTCTATCGAGGTATTAAGAATTATGATTTATTATTATTACTATTAGTTAGGTAATTAGTTAACTAAGAATATAAGTATGTCAATTATTATTTGGTTTGTTGAGTCCAGCCCAGGCCAGCCTGGTCAAGTCGTCATTTTGTTATTTGCTTCTCGTGATCTTTTCTTATGGCTTCCAATATTTGAACCAGATCAGGTTTGAACATGTTCAGTTGATATTGTAATTCGTTAAAATCATTAACGAAAAATTTAAAATAGCATTGATCCAATACTGCAAAGAGAATCTCATTCAATAACTTGTTCGATAATTCATTATAATAGTTTGCAAATATTAGAATATCCAGTAATTCTAATGCAATACCATCATAAAAATGACCATTGAGACCTTTAATCAAAGAGCTCCAAAGCAGCGGTTTTAAGAAATCGATGAAAATGTTCAATTTCAAATGATCTCGTAAATGATAATATAAACCTTGATATCTTTGGAAAAATTTCATTTCAATGGTGGAGTGTGACGAATCTAGATTGGAAGGTGTCGTTTGGTTCTCGAGAAGCCAGTTCACATTACCATAATTTTTAAAATTAAACCATATTCTCCTTGCCATGGCTCTCATCTTGACGCATCTTTCAATGACGATGTACAAGTCACTCTGAACCGTTTCACGGGACGATGGAGTATCATAAAGGCAAAGGTTGTATATGGAAAACCGTAATTCAACCGGTAGACCGAACCATGCTAATGACCGTTTCCTTATCGTCATCAATATAGTATCGTCATCCCAATTTTGCTTGACATCATTCCAAATTAGATCCAATTGATATTTCCTTCTTAGCAAGGCCCTGTTGGCGTATTTTAATTTTTGTAAATCTCGACTTGCCTGTCTTTGTAAAGTGGTTGACTCTTTGAAAATTTGTAGCGATTCTTCATGTTCTGCCATTCGACGTTTATTGTCTTGGATTAAAGAATCCACACTTATATTCTTTCTCAATTTATACGATAGCGAGTCCTCCTCATTAGTCTCGTAAGTATTGGAAGAGAATATGGATGATTCAGAAAGGAAAGATGACGAACGAGCGGAATAGACTGTCGATCTCGTATTGCCGTTCTGGGAGAATGACGCCGTGGACGATGACGATGCCTTCTTGTTGGTAGTCATAGGTACGATGAATGGCACAGCATATGCTATAAGTTCAGAGTCCGTATCTATCGTGATATCATGCGCGGTAGTCCAGTCTGTGCGTGTTGTTTCTGTTGCTCGAGCATTTGTATTGGAGTTTGTTGTCGTGTCCTGTAGTTGGTTTCTTGTTAATTTGTGTCTTGCGTGGAACAGCTTCCTGCTGGGAGAGATGTAGTTTGTGCTCATTGCGAGTGTATGTGGTGTGTTAAAGCGAGTGTGGGTGTGTCAGGGATTTTGGTATGTGCATATATAGAGAGGAGATGAGTTGCTGGTTTGAAGTGAAAAGTTTCACGTTGTTATTTTGTTGTTGTTTGTTTGCGACGCGTTGAAAATAAACGAGCGCAGCCTTTCAGTATAAGGTGACTTATATAGTCTTTTTCTGATAACGTTGTAGTTATATGTGATTGCCTCTCTGATGAGAGTGGGGGCTAGTGTATATGGCCTATCTAATGGTACAACGTATATACGGGGTAGTTTGGACTGAGATTGCCGTCCTAGTGTCTCGCTAGAATGTGCTGTTATAAATATAGAACATATTGTTAAATCATCATTAATGATTTGGCTGCCTTCCTCTTCACATAAATTCTTCACTCATCAGGCTTCTTTAAAGCTATCTTCTCCTCTTCATAAGAATAGTAATCTTGCAGGAATAAGAAAAGTAGGTAGATAGACAAGCACAAGTTTCCACTTATCCACCATACTCATAACCGTGTACGTGTCTCTGGGGTAGTAACCCCTGGTCACAATCTCATAGATACACATCAATGTCGTAATGGACGCATTCATACCGTACCAATACAACCATCTCTTCAAGTTCTTGGAGCTTCGATGGTCACTCAAATGCCATATGAAATAGAAGAATAAGGGCAGTTGAAAGACCAACTCGAATCCCACACACCATTGCAACCACAATGGTTTCTCCCGCAACAGGAAATCATTGTTCTTTGAAATGTGCCACTCCACAAGGTTCCTTGCCATTTGATACTCTGAAGGGAGTATCACTGAAGAATCAATGAAGATGGTGATTGGGATGTGTAGTGTGAAGTAGTAGTAATAGAACCCTCTTTCTCTTTTGGATAGCCCGCCCATTCTTGTCATTCTTGTCTATCTTGTTAGCGTACTGTTTACCATTAATCGATGTCCTTTTTAACATGGACGTTAAATGATTACTTAAACGAGACTGACAGACTTAACGATGCACCGATAAACGCCAAGACCAATTGAATATATAGTCATATTACGAATCCTTCCACAATCATCATATTATCTATACTGTATGTCTCGATAAGATAATACCTGGAACATTATCTCTTCATGTGACGCGCATGATAAGAATCACCCCTCGAGGAAAGAACATGATAACAAGAATTAATACATAAACAGCTTGTTACTGATTCACTTGCTATCAAAGAAAAACAAGCTCAATCAAAAAATAAAGTATGTCATCACAGGGAGAACATTTGGTTATCGTCGGTGCTGGTATTATCGGTATCACCATTGCACATCAATTACTGCTTCAAGATGCAGACGAAAACAATTTCAACAAGATTACATTTGTGGCAAACCACTTCCCTCACGACCAACCGCTGTCTCATGACTATACCTCACCTTGGGCAGGTGCACATTTCAGACCGTTTCCTCATAAGAAAGACACATATGAGTCCGACAAAAGAGAATCAGGGTATACTCGTGTCACTTACAAGTTCTTCCAGGATTTGGTTAAAACCCATCCTGAATCTACCATTGAGTTCATGATGGGTGTCGATTGGTTAGAGGATCCCACCCCAGAATACGAAAATTTGGGACCTGGGTATCAAAATGATGGTATTTTAACCTTTACAAAATTGCCAAAGGAGCAATTACCCAAGGGAATCCAATTTGGATGTGAGTACACCACTTACTGTCTTAATGCTCCTAAATATTTGAATTTCTTAGTGGATCAAATAAAGAAGGTTTCTCTGGACAAGAACATCGAATTGAATTGGGTGAGGACCAAGGGACCTCTCTCCTCCTTGAAGCAGGTAAGGTCATTGCTTCCCGATGGAGATAAGCTCCTGTATATGATTAATGCTACAGGCCAAGGCTTGCAATACGATGGTGGATTGGATCCAGCATCATATCCGATTAGAGGCCAAACTTTATTAGTCAATGCACCGGAGGACCCCAATAAGATTAAGTTTGCTCATGAAACAGTGACTCACCAAGGAAAAGACGGGTCATGGACTTTTGTCATTAAGAGACCAACACCCAAGCGGGACCCTGACGAGAAGGAATTTCCACAGTATATCCTGGGTGGTACCAAGCAGCCTGGTGCCACAGATAGCACAATTAGAAACGAAGACACTGAAGGGCTGATTAGTAGAGCGAGAGTATTATATCCTGAACTAGTGTCTCCTGAGGGTAACATTGATATAGTAAAGGTGAATGTTGGTTTTAGACCAGGTAGGAAGGGCGGCAGCAGAGTCGAATGTGAAAGGATCGACGGATTAAAGATTGTTCATGCTTATGGTATCGCTGGTATGGGGTATGAAGCCTCAGTGGGGATGTCACAACATGTGTTGCAGCTCTTGCATGAATGCACCTAATATATAAACCGCTTTTCTTTATTCATTACATAGTTTATCAATTTCTGACACATGACTCTTCCTTTTTTCGACAATGGCGCAGTGAAAGGAAACTCGAATATATGGAAAATTGGTCAGATCGAGTTATCTTATTTGATTTACAGTACACTCTTAGAAGAAATACCACTTGTCAGACTAATATTTTCATGGCTCAAAGTAAGGATAATGTACCAAACGTTCCTCCAGGATGGAAGGCAGTCTTTGATGACGAATACAGTACATGGTTTTACGTAGATCTCTCTACAAAGGCGTCGCAATGGGAGGCACCCAAGGGAACCACTTGGCCCTCTGAAGCTAAAAGACCTAGTGGACCTCCACCACCACCAAGCTATAATCAAAGCTCGGCTGCCCCACAGCAGCAGCAGCAGCAGCAAGCGAGATACCAACCCCAACCTCAAGCATACCCGCCACAACAGGCAAGGTATCAACCGCAACCTCAAATGTACCCACCACAGCCAGTTTATTACCAACAACCAGTCATGCAACAACAACCACAACAACAGCAAAGAAGAACTGGTGGTGGTATGATGAACGGTATGATGGGAGTGGGTGCAGGTCTTCTTGGTGGTGTGTTACTATCTGATATGATGGAATCTCATCATCAACCTCAAGTCATTGAAGAAAATAACTATTATAACGACGATAATAACAATGATTATGGTAATGATGGGGGGTATGATGGTGGATTCGATGGTGGATTCGATGGAGGTGATTGGTGATTGAATAAATGTTTATTTTTTCTGTGTCTATTAGTTATATAGTTTACATATATCGTTCAAAGAGGGTGGAATACCAGCCTGCAAGCTTCAAGAAGTCCAGATTTGACACCACTCCTTTTTGTTACAGTTCTGCATATGTAATTTAAACTTTCATTTTCTGCTGATGACTGAAAGCCATCCTTCTTCACTTGAACATGGATGGACGATAATGGACGTGGATCTCTTGGCACTTTGTTGCCGGATGAAAAAATTATCTTAAATTGGACCACTACCTCAACATCAAAAGTATGATCATTAACAATCGCGTCTCCTCGAAGAACTAGTAGCTCGGGATGATTAGGGTCACGCCTGGAGGTGGTCAAATAGTCAAATTCGGAAGAAAGATAATCAAATACGCCAAGCCTCTTAAAATAAAGTCTGTCGAATTCATAACAGGAAAATATTATTAGATTGGCATTTAATGGAGGGCTTTCTTCCAAAAGTGGTCCGATATTACGCTTTAAATCTGGTGAGATGTTAGTTATATGATAGTCGCTGATAGTCAAAGCAGATAACTTATAGTTCACCTGCAATTCAATGGAGAAATTTGTGTCCTTGTTTCTAGTAAACTTAAACTCACATGTGATTGATCCTTCATTTTCTGACTCTGTAGATTCTTCGCCAGAGTTAATTGATAGAGTCATGTAGGGGAAAGTATATTTCTTCATATATTGAATACGAGACTGTAATGTCAATATGGGCAAAGTGTCATATTTAGAACTCCTCACATTCGAAGAAGTGGGATCCTTCACAATGGATAAAATATCTTTAAAGAGAGCAATACCATTAGAGTCCAAAGTTGCTCTTATATTGGCATTGATCTCATCGGCCTTACTGGTTTCTTTATCCGCTTCTCCTGCATTCTCATCAACCAGATCAGATTCTTTATATTTGGCAATCTCTTCTAGGAGAAGATTTCTTTCCCGAAGCAATGCCTCTTTCTCATCTTGCAATTTTAGCTTCTGCCTTTCATTGGCGTCCAGCAATTCAAAATTGGACTGTTCGTTGCCAATAATTGAAGAGTTGGAATGCGTTCCTGAATCTCCTCCGTCCAATTTGGAGAGTTCTATACCTGATACCAGATCAGAAGTGAAATCCATTCATATATCAATCAACATCCACCTTATCATAGTCGTCTTCAATTGAGATGAGAACTGAAATAATACAGATATTAATTATTTGTTTATTTGTTTATTTTTCTGTTAGGTCTCTAACTAAGCCCTATTATGTTTAACCCTAAAAGGGCTAGATTCCAAGTTTACCACTTACCGGGTAACAACAAAATAGGATAACCTATAAGGATGAATTAAATCATCAGCACCGAGTCAACTCCATAGGAAACTACACTCTGCATCGTATAACTTCCTCTCGAGCACTTCTTACACTCAAGTTAGAAGCTTATTAACAAATCATAGTAATAGCAATGCTAAGATCCGTCGTTACCAAACGTTCATTTTCTATCTCCGTCCCTTCATGGGCTGCTAAGACAGTCCAACATGATGTTGTCATTATCGGTGGTGGTCCAGGTGGTTATGTAGCCGCCATTAAGGCTGCCCAATTGGGCCTCAACACTGCTTGTGTCGAGAAGAGAGGAAAATTGGGTGGTACGTGTCTTAATGTCGGATGTATCCCATCTAAGGCTCTATTGAATAATTCATTGATGTATCATCAAATGAAGACAGATGTGAAGCAAAGAGGTATTGATGTGGAAGGTGAAGTAAAATTAAACATGGACCAATTCCAAAAGGCCAAGGATAAAGTTGTGGGTCAGTTGACTGGTGGCGTTGAGATGCTTTTCAAAAAATATAAAGTCACTTATTATAAGGGTAATGGTTCCTTTGAAGATGAACATACAGTGAAAGTGAGCCCTGTGGAAGGGTTAGCCGGAACCGTCGCTGAAGAGACCTTGTTGGACACTAAGAATGTCATTATTGCTACAGGTTCTGAAGTGACTCCATTCCCTGGTATTAAAATCGACGAGGAAAGAATCGTTTCATCTACGGGTGCTCTATCCTTAAAGGAAATTCCAAAGAGAATGGCCATTATTGGTGGTGGTATTATTGGTTTGGAAATGGGGTCTGTGTACAATAGAATTGGGTCAAAAGTTTCCGTTCTAGAATATCAAGGTCAAATTGGTGCATCCATGGATGGAGAAGTCGCCAAGTCTACTCAAAAATTCTTGAAAAAGCAAGGAATTGATTTTAAATTAAATACTAAAGTTATATCGGCAGAAAGAAATGGCGATGTGGTTGATATTGTTGTTGAAGATGTGAAGTCAGGTAAAAAGGAAAACATTCAAGCTGATGTTCTATTAGTCGCCGTGGGTAGAAGGCCATACTTAGAAGGTCTTAATGCAGAAAAATTAGGTCTTGATGTGGATAAGAAGGGTCGTCTTGTCATCGATGACTTATTCAATACTAAATTCCCACATATCAAGGTGATTGGTGATGTTACATTTGGTCCAATGCTAGCTCACAAGGCTGAAGATGAAGGGATTGCCGCTGCTGAAATTATCAAGACTGGGCATGGGCACGTAAATTATAATAATATTCCATCTGTTATGTATTCGCATCCAGAAGTTGCCTGGGTTGGCCAAACTGAAGAACAACTAAAGGATGCTGGCATCAGTTATAAGGTTGGTAAATTCCCATTTATTGCCAACTCAAGGGCCAAGACTAATTTGGATACTGAAGGTTTCGTTAAGATTCTTATTGATGCTGAAACTGAGCGTTTGTTAGGTGCTCATATCATTGGTCCAAATGCTGGTGAAATGATAGCTGAAGCTGGTCTAGCCTTAGAGTATGGGGCATCCGCTGAAGATATTGCCAGAGTATGTCATGCTCATCCAACTTTATCAGAAGCTTTCAAAGAAGCAAATTTGGCTGCATATTCCCAACCAATTAATTTCTAAGTTGATAACGAACAAAGAAAAAATGTCTTTTCTCTCTCTATTATAATTATTCCTATTCTATTTATTATAACGACAAATCGAAATTGGTTTACCTATTTCAAATTTCTTTCGAGATTATCTTATCCAATACATTGTTAATAAAATATAATAATATTTTTAGTACTTTTTAATATTCTAAACATGCATTATTTTTAAATTACATAAATTGGTAACATACATTGCCATATTCTCCCCTTGGCATCAAAATTTCTTTCTCATCATTTTAGTTTTCTTAAAGTGACCTTTTTTACCACTTGTTTTTTGAACTTGAATCTCGGAATATTTTCTCTTGAAATACTTATTTGTATCGTCATCACCCATTAACGTCTCTAACATCGTCGACTTTCTTTGTTTGTTTGTTAATCTGCTACTAAAGAATTCTGCCTTGTTATCGATAATAGTTCCTACTGCAAATCTGTCCGGTACCTGCCAACGATCTTTCTTATAGTGTCTCTTTGGATCCAAGGCGGCACGATGTTTCAGTAATAAAAGATCCCTTTCTGTTTCTCTTCGTAACTTATCGTCTGGCTTGGGGAGGGTGAACCAATCACTACTGGAAGCAGCACTGCCAGATTTCTTCTGTTCATCGAGATTGAGGCCGAGCTTCAATTTCTTTTCATTTTTCTGCTCTTTCTTGCTTGCCAAGCTATCAAATTCATTCTCTAATTTAGGTAAGGCGTTCAGATTCTTCTCGATCTTTTCGAATTCCTCTTCTGTGTTGGCTCCTTTGCCATCCTCGAAGTGAAGCTTATCAGATGAAAAATCAGTCGAGTTATTCTCAAGTTGGTGGGAGTCACCTGTTGGAGCTTTCGATTCCAGTTTTTTCAATGCACCAAACAATGCATCAATACTAGTGTTTTCGTCCATGTGTGGGATTCTATATATCCTTTACCTGTCGTAGTTTCTTCCTTAGTGGAAGTTCTAAAGTTGTATGTTCTTTTATTTGCAGGTTTAAATTTTTCAGCTCATCGCTCACTTCAAATTTACCGTTTATTCGTGTGTCCGGGTTGCTAATACGAAGTCGTAGAATACCAAAACAGTATATTACCATTCCCTCCTGTTCGAAGCACCAGTTTTCTTCATAGTAGACAGTTCCCCATGCCACAGTTCTTGTTTTAGCCCCTGTAAGGTTTAATAAAGTGTTATGGTATATTTTGTTTTATAACCTACTAGATGAAAAAAATTTGGTGAATCTTTAGGCGATATCTTGAATGTTTTGATTAACGACGCTCAATAAACAAAGTACTTAAAACTTCAAGCAAACCTTTATTGAAAACAAGAGTCCCTTGGGTCTCGGAGGTTATTTTACTCCCAAATTTTCTTGGGTGAGAGTTCCAACCGCCTAACTGATCCGAGCAGAAAAGTAGTTATAAAGTTGTTCTCAGACTCTAGGGGCTTGTCGAAAATGAACAATATTTCCTTGCTTGTGTAACCCCAATTGCAAAATTGTTTATTAAAATTTTTGCTGACAACAAGATAGCTTTATTTTCAGTACTAAGCCTAGTTTACGCAGAGATACATAAATACAGAAACATAGCACGTGACCTACGTTTAAGCTCAAGATGATTATTCTCTTGCACGCCTTATATTTTGACCAATCCAATATAAACAACTAAAAATCTACATTTTCGAAACTTCAAGCCTTACAAGACAAAGGATAATCAGGTAAGCGTATATGATAAACTCATTAACAATCATAAAATATATTAAGATCAACTAAATATTGTTACATGTATGTTGTAATTAACCATTTGAAAGTTTTCCCTTCTTTTACCGCAATCGCTATTCGGAAGAACCGACGTCATTTATGTGTATTCTTTCGTTTTTGATTAGTCGAATGTCTATCTATATCCTGGTCAATGGAATCCTCAGGAGTCCTACTCTTTTCGTTACTTATCTTTGTCCAATTCTCAGTGTCTTTTGTTCGATTGTTGATCACATTATGATTCAACGAACGTAACGCGTCTGAAGTTGATCTCGATTTTTTCCTATTTAAATATTCCTTCACTTTCTCAGGAGTTCTGTAAAATGGATTGCTCTTAGATTTCTTCCTCGTCTGTTTCGGCTGCCTCTTGCTTGTACCATCCGGTTCAATACCGAATAAGTTGTGTAGATTTGTCAACTCTTCCTCTATTCGTTCGTATTCGGGAGTAGCATGCTGTGTTGTATTGGAGCTCACTTCCCGGCTCTCCTCATTTAGTATATTAACAGGCTCGGTAGAAAAGTATTCAGAAAGATCCATAGCGTTGGTTTAGGTTCGGGATTCCTGTATTGTATTTGAGGTTAAATGTTTGTTTATATCGAGAAAATCGCTCCTTATCATATTAAATTTCTGATTCAGATGAATCTTGGCGGAGTTTATTTCCGCGCATAATAAAGAACTCCGCCGAAGACGCGTCTGTAAATTTAATTTTAATCTACTTATTTATGGAGGGTCACAAGATATCTATCAGTTTTAATGGAATATTATTGACTATATATTTATGTAATGTGTTATTCTTTTTCCCCCTCTCTGTGTGATCGAGTCGTTAGCTTTCTAGAAGAAAAATTATGGTAACTACCCCGGCCGTCTCTTAAAGGAACAGTTAAATCCATTGTTTGCTCATAATTACTTGACGTCAGGGATAAAATGTTTCCAATATTGGCTCTATTCAATATTTCTCTTGTATTATTTATATCTTCATTTGTTCCCCACTTATGTCGAGGGACAGGGGTCGAATGGGTCCTTTTTTGTAGGATGCTTCTCCATGATTTAGGGTCAGACGAAAAGTAAGCTAAATCTTCATCTTTGGGTATATCAAAAGGATCAGAAGTAGAGTTATTTTGTATTGCATAAAAGGGAGTGTCATAATTATCATAAGGTTGTTTTTTTCTCTCAGTTTGAACTGAATTCCTTGGAATATGGACTCTTGGGTTCCTAACTTGATCTTCATTATCCATAGACTCCTTTTTAAATGATAGTTTCCTTTTAATAAAATGTGGAATTGCTTTAACATCAAACCCAGTTATTGATTTTCTTCTAGTTTGGTTTGGATTAGCTATGCCATTGTTAAAAGTACTATTTTGGTTAGTGTGTGCAATGTTGAAACTTGTTTCGGTAACTGCAGCAGTATAATAATCAGTGTTGTTATTTGTCTTAATATTGGGATACAGCCGTTTTCCATCTTCTAGACTTTTTTCTTGGGGTGAATCAAAACTAGATATTTTCTCGGCACCCAGGTATAAATTCTTTAATTCAGATGATAATAAAGTTGTTGAAACATAGTTTGGTTCATTTTGAAAGTGATGTCCGTCAGTGTCTTCTCCAGGTATAATATGATAATTTCTATTGGGGTTTCGGGACTGGCTCTTTTTAGAATTAGCTGCTGTACTACGAAGTTCCATGTTTGATTGAACTAGTGGCACAGATGTCGGTTCTTCAAAGTTTATTATTTTTTTAGGGAAGTGTTCAGTGGTTGTCAAATTGGAATATAATTCAAATAAATATAATAGCTTTTTGTGTGGTATCCCAAATTTCTTTGCCAAAAAAATAGTTTGATAGAATAGAAGATCTACAGGGTATTCAATTTTGTTGTAGAAACAGTATACCTCGAATGGCAATGAAAGCTCTAAAGATTCTTTTCCAATTACCGAGCTTTTTATGTCTAACTTTAATTGTTTATAGTGTTTAATAATTGCATCGGAATTAATTGAGTTTTTCTTTTTGTCATAAGGAGCTTCCCCATTAAAATAAAGTTTAGCCTGACATTGTTTATAACAGATATCAACCAATTCATGGACAAGATCCCTAAATAAATCTCTACTGGGCTTGTCCTGTAAAAGTTTTTCATAATCTGTTCTATTGAATATGATTGATAGAATATTTAATGAAATTTTTGGGAAAACATTCTCCCACGTTTTCAAAGCCATATCTTTGGGATTTTCCAGCATAATAGTTTTTATCCATTTAGTGTGCTTAACATGTTTGATTATATTTAATGTGTTTGAATCCTTTGTCAACTCAACGTGGACATTGTTATAATTTTTTTGAATTGCTCTATCTCCTCTATAATGTTTTGCTAAGTATGTTGAACCAAAATACAATATGCAATGATCCTCGTTTAAAATAATATATGAGCCAGGGTACAGTCTCCGGCATTCAACCTCACATAATATGGATAAGACGCATTTGCACCTATTCTTGAAATATTCGAGGGCAATCAGTTCTAACTCACATCCAAAATCTGCACTTATTAGAACAGTTGTATTTACAGTTGAGTAATTTGATAATTCTTGACAATGTTTCTTCAAAGATTCAATTGAACTGGCTGATATTACCATTACATCAACATCGTATGGGCCACTATTGTTGTCAATTTTTCCAACGCTTAAGAAATGGTTTTTCAGTCTTGTAATATCTTTAAAAAGTCTATTTGGATAGTAAGAACTCTCGCCTAGCTTGGTTGATCTCCATTTAATTTCCCCATTTTCTATTGTACCTGGTGATACTAGAAGAACAAAAGAGTTTTCTAAGTATAACCTCCAAGCCAAGAATTCGATAGATGGGGTTTCAGCCACTTTATATTATTTGAAAATTTGTTAGTAATCCATGTTAATTCTTCAAAAACAAATCAAGGTTTTCATACCGATAATGCATGATAATTGGCCTTTAAACATTTTAAGTTAAGGTGTTTTATGTCACCTTGTCTGGAACCTTTTAATTTCCCAGAATAGGTTGGTTAATTAATCTGTTTTTGGGTTTTAGGTTCAAAAAATACTGTCGCAAAATAAAATTTAAAAATTATGTAAAGATAAAAAAATAAATAAATAGTCTAAAAATTGTTAGGTTGATTTTCATGAACTTAACTGATCCTTAAAAATCAGAGCATTTTCTAATCTTTACACTTGTTACAGCTATCTGTCCCTTCAATTTTTTTCTAGAATAAATTTAGTGCCACAAAATTAACCGAAGACAGAATAAACCACAGTTCGACGGCAGAAAAAAAGACCTAGACATTATTACTCTTTAGTTCTCGTGAGCTAGACAATTTCCTGACTGTGAGTTCCACACCATAAAGGGAAGAGCATTGGGTTTATTGAAATGCTAACAAAACTCTGTCGAAAAAAACAAAAAAACCTTATTTTAACTACCCAAGGAAATTTATGGATACGTACATTCTCTTTACTTACCAACTCTGCTTTCTTAACTGCAACAAGTTTTTTTTCCACTATTACTTGAACTTTCTCCAAGGTAACTCTGATGTTGGCGATTGTAGCACGAAGACCATTTTTTCAAACCATACACCGTAAGGAATAAATGTATCTATACACGAGATACCAGGGTTTCTTTTTTTCATTTCGAACAAATTCATTAAGACAGCTGGATGAATGGCTCTGTGAAGGTAGGCGATATACTGCCAATTTGCAACTATAACAAATGTTCGGGCCTACTCATATGTTGCCTTCCCTAAATATTCTTATCTACTTATTTCTTGAAGCGTTACATGGCGATCTTAAAAGAATATGTGCTTCTATACATACAATAATTGACAATAACTTATACCATCCTGTCCTTACATTTTTTTGAAGCGATTTTTGAAAAGTCCGACGACGCGTAAAATATAATCACCGTTCTAAGACATTGTCTTCGTTAAAATTTTAGGAACCAGTAGCGTTCAACAAAAAGTCTATTATTACATTATATCACACCAAGTCTATATCATATATAAGTGTTGTATCCGTGGAAGTTCCTTGCCAACCACGGTTCCCACTTGTACTTACCATAAATCTACAAGTCGGATCTACGTACATATTAGAAATGGTACCACCATGGTGACCTGGGACAATTAAGAATGGGACTGTAGAACCTTTCGTGTCCTTCTCCTCTATATTATACAATCTAATATTATCCTTTGAAGCGCATAGAATTTGTTTATTATTTGGCATAGACCGTACACAGGATACCGGTCCTGAAATGCTTGGTAATTTCAATGTGTTGCTAGGTTTAGAAGGCATTTTAACATTGAATTCTTCAACACATGCATTTCTTCTCCCTGCATAGATTCGATCACCATCTGCGCTCCAACATGCGGATAGACACCAAGGAGGGGTATTTGGCCCTCTTTCAAAATTTATTACTGGTGAATTCGAATTACGCCTGTCCCAAAGATGAAGTGACCCATTTAGACCAGAGGTCATAAATACGGATTGATCATAGACAATATTGAGAGTCGTGCTAGAAATTTGGGGAGTGCCACTTGTACTAGCGTTTATTTTGCTTTCATCATCATCATTGGGGTGTGAAGTTGCGTCCATGTCCTCATCATCATCATCTCCAAACAATGAGTCAATATCATCGTCCGCATCTTCACTCGACTTAACTACTGATCGAATATCATTCAAAGATATGGAAGAATATAATGGTCTCATTTCTAAAGCTGATAACTCGGAGGTGGCTCCCTTAAACCCATTGATCCTTTTCCCGGTTTGTAAATCCCACTCCAAAATTTTTCTATCCCAAGAACCACTAATAAATTTATCTTCATCACCATTAAGTCTTAGTATATTAACCACATTAGAATGGCCCTCAGGGCCCTCTTTGAAATAATGAGAAATGTTTCCCTCCATATATCGTACACCTTGCATAGTGATACCACCGTTATTCAAACCACTCAGTAAGAAGAGTGCTTCACTTTGAACTTCTAATGAATAAACGGGACTAACTTTTGGTTCGTATTCTTTATTATTAGCTGTAATTTTCATTTGGGATTTCCTTTGTGGGATTTCGTTCTCCCAATAAGATTGCAATATCCCAGCATTTTGAATAGACTCTGCTAAGGAATGTTTTTGTAATATCGTTAGTGATAATTTTCCTTCCAAAGTGTTTAGTAAATCATATTTTCTAATATACCCGTCATTACCACCAAGAAATAAATATTTTAAACCTTTCGTAACAGCTAGAGCATTCACATGTGTTTGAATAGGAATCGCAGCCGATGGATACATGGAATATGATTCCGCAATCTTGGAGGACTGCAACATTTGCAAATAGTAGTTGTACACTTTCTCTGTTAGGGGAGTGCTGCTCTTTTCAACGGAGGGACTCTTGGAACCGACATCATTTGTTGAAGAACCTGATTCTTCATTAGCACCCTTCTCCCCCGTAGTTTCCGATGTTTCTTTATTACTATTGTCATCTTCACTCAATTCATTGGTCTTATTTCCATTGTTATTAATTTCATTTTGGGTACTATCCTTAAGTTGCCTATTGTCTTCCTCATCATCGTTGTTTTCATCATCCTCATCTTCGTCGTCCATATCCTCATCTTCATCGTCATTTTGGTCATTATCAGCATCCTCATCTTCATCATCTTCACCATTTTCATCGTCCTCGTCCTCATCTTGTTGTGATTCATCACCGCCAATATTAACTTCACCGTCAATCATGCCTGTTTCGTCATCATCATCCTCTTCTTCTTCCTCCTCATCTAGATCTTCTTCAACCACTTGGTTCTGGTTTAAAATATCGTCGACATCATCCATTTTTGTTTAATGACTAATTATTACTAATCTGAGCTAGCTCAATTGACTTACGTTCATTGAAATGGTAGCGTTACTAGGAACTTCCTGTAAAGTTAGTTTAATAATTTCCATTGATTAGATTTCTAAGATACAAATTACCCGACTTTTGGTCAACCAGCCCTAAGCAGCCCTTATTAACCAAACCCTAATATAGGGCTTACAAGCAACAACTGTTACCCCGCTCTCGGACTTTAGGGGCCATTTCGTTTAAATTCCGCTATTTATTTTTCACTGAAAAACTCGTTTGGCATATTTGTAGAGTACGTAAGCGCATCGATGTCTCGTTTAACTATACTGATTGATTATACAACAAAACAAAGAAACGAAGGTGCAATCAAACGAATCCTATTCTCATCGGTTTTTATTTGACACACTGCTCCACTTCATGCAACGAGCTATATATATATCTCTTGTGATCCTCTGCTGTATACATTATTTCTTACGTATTCGTCCCTTGCTGACTTCGAGAAACAAAGTTTCATCTAAATAGATCAGTTCCATCAATCAAACACACACACATACACGCAAGCAATCATGGATTTGGTTCTTGAAGTGATCGATAATTATGTCTTCGACAAGCTTTATGCCACCATGCTACCGGTCTCTCTCGCTAGTAAAGTTCCGCCAGCATGGATGTCTATCCTAGATTTAAACGATGGATCGCTGGCAAACAACGGTACGTTACTCAATGAAACTTTGGGTTTAATGAACCAATTCAAAGTTAACAAGGATATCTACGGTGTCACCCCATACATTTTTGACTGGACTCCTACCACATTTCAATCCATATTTTATCGTGGCAACATTCTTAGAGAATTCTTTTCTCTTTGGATCATCGTAACGATCTTTGGTTGGCTACTGTACTTCTCCATGGCTTCTCTAAGTTATCTCTTCGTCTTTGACAGAACGATCTTCAACCATCCAAGATACTTAAAGAATCAAATGGCCTTGGAGATACAACTTGCCATGTCTGCCATCCCAGTGATGTCTGTCCTAACGGTGCCTTGGTTTCTCATGGAAATCAATGGTCACTCCAAATTATATTTCTCTTTAGATTTCACCTCTAAGACTGCCATCAAGAAAAATGCCATCGAGATCGCCTCATTCATCTTCTTCACAGACTGTGGGATTTACTTAGCACATAGATGGCTGCATTGGCCACGAGTATACAAGGCCCTACACAAGCCACATCACAAATGGCTTGTATGTACACCTTTCGCATCTCACGCATTCCATCCTGTGGACGGATATTTCCAATCCCTGGCATACCATGTATACCCTGTCCTTCTACCATTAAATAAATTGACTTATTTGATTCTATTCACGTTCGTCAACTTCTGGACTGTCATGATTCATGATGGGAACCACATGTCCAATAATGCTATTGTCAACGGGACCGCATGTCATACAGTGCACCATCTATATTTCAATTACAACTATGGACAATTCACCACTTTATGGGACAGATTGGGAGGATCATATCGTAGACCCGATGACAATTTGTTCGGTGAGAAGGGCAAAGATGAAAAGACTTGGAAGGCTCAAGAAAACGAAATTCAATCCTATATTGATTTGATGGAGGGAGATGATAACGACAGGGTTTACTGCCAGGAGGAAGAAAACAAGAAGTTCAATTAGTTGGTGCTTGCTTCACTGTGCCAGACCCATACCATACTATACCACTCATTTATTTATGCAATTATATATTATACAAACATATACAATCGAACACGAAACTTTATTTCTTTATTCCTCATTAATTGAGTTAAGGCTCGGATTGAACTTTGTGTTCCAGTTCTAGAAATTTGTTCAGTTCTTTAACATGTTGCAATTCCTTATTTTGGATCAACCATTGCTTTTGCCAATCGATCTGCGTGTCTTGAACCATCGTGCCAGCTGTTGATTTAGAACCACCTGTAGTGGCATCAGCTTTTCTCAATGGGGACTGTCTGTTATTAGCATTCTCCATTGTCACCTTCAGGTTTCTAATACAATACTATTCATCCACAATGATTGCTCATTATAAAAAATGTCGGATTATTGTATCAGCCAAGTTTCGCGTTAATTACGTGTTAAGCATCTCGCGATATTGAAAATCAAAATTGAACCTATACGGTGAAAATCAAGAAAGAACAAAGTTAAATGAACTTTTTATTCTCGAGGTATTGGAGACAACGTATCGTCTAAATTAAACAAAACTCCACGCCGGCACACCCTTTACCTCTCAAGATGGGATTTACAAAATTTGTCCTCGCAATAATAAGGAAACTTCGGTCTGTTCTACTACTATGCATAACCATCTCATTATTATTCTACTATACTTTTGAAAATGAAATCGACATACTGAACTCGTACGCAGAAAACGAATACCTTCCCTCCATTAAAAAGGAACTGACAGACGAGCCTGGTCCGCTTTCTGGTTCCAATTTCGATTCCAAGATGGATCCTAGCAACAATCATGCCTTGTTGGAAGAAGTGGAAGCTCCACCTACACCTGTGAAGTCTAAAAACAAGGAGATAAATTTAGCTGATCCAATTACTTTAAAGGAGAAAAATAAATATTTTCCTTTACTCCTATCAGAACCCAAAAACGACCCAACACTACCGTTCAATCTTAACGATCATTCTATTGCTTTAAATAATGAGAATGATTTATCTCTACTCACTTACAAGGAGCATTATCCTGTTCTTCTGGAAAATCCGTTACCAGCTATTTCTCTTAGAGATAATAAGATACCCTTAGCGTCCATTCAGGTCAATAAGTTTGAAGATGGGGGTGCATTACATAGCACAATTAAAAATGATATTAAAAAATTGTTTATACAATCTTGGGACCAAGAGAATCTAATAGAGCTCGCAAGAAAGAATAAAGAGAAGCGTTGGCCCATTAAATTAATTGATTCTCTTGATACTTTATATATGATGGACCAACAAACACAATTTCAGGTGGCATTAGACGTCATTTGTGACACAGATTTTAGAATACCACCCAAGAACGTTGACTTGGTACATATACCTGATCTATCAACAAGAGTATTAGGTGGATTAATTTCGGCATATGAATTATCTCAAAACCAAACCCTGTTAGTGAAAGCCAAACACGTTGCCGATTTCATATTGAGAGCATTTGACACGCCTAATCGATTACCTATATTAGACTATTCATGGAAATCACCTTTTAATAATCGATTCCCCTACACTAACACGACTATGGAGGATTTGACGAAAATGTCTTTGGAATTGACAAGATTATCCCAATTGACACATCAGGATAAATATTTTGACGCAGTTTACAGAGTCTTTGAATCTATATCCAGTTCAGTAGAAGATTTCCACATTGAATCGTTGTTTCCAGTAAGAGTCGATGCATCAGGCTGCCAGCTATTAACCACAAAGGAAATTTCTTCAGGTGCCCACCAGAAAAATTCTAAAATTATGAAATCTATCGATGAAAGTTTGAAATTCATTCATTGTTATCAAACAGGGAAAATATTACCACAAAGAGGTGAAAATCAGAAACATAACGTTGCGGAACTGACTACGATAGATCAACCCTTTTATGATTCATTAGTTAAGTTATTTCATCAATTGAATCAACATGATATATTAAACCTTTATGAGACTACCACAGTACCAAATGATCCAAACAAGAATAAGGACACTATAATTGAAAAGAATACATTACATGGTCAAAATAAAAGATCAACAGGGATGACAACTTCATTTAATTCTAAGACGCTGTTTCAAAACGCCATTGCAAAATTACAGGACTACTTAATCTTTCAACCCTTACTTCCAGAAATAACAAGTAATGTTTCATTGATTAGCTCCCTCTACGCAAAGGGTACATTTGCTCCCACCACAAATGAATTGGATGTGGAAATGTTGAGAACATTTTCCATGGATACTAAGCTATGTTCATTGGGGTCCACTTTATCCATGGGTTCTAAGATTTTTGCTGACACGTCAGTTGAAAAGCAATCCTTGGACAAATTGGCTGGTACATTAACTAAAAGTTGTTTTGAAATTTATAAATTGTTTAATGGTGCCATGCCAAGAGAATTTTCGTTGGATCCTTGCCTAAACTCGGAAAATGGTTGTCAATTTGATAGAGAAGGAAAAATTGATGACATTTCTAAGGGACTGTACAAAGGTGATGGAGATCGTTTATTTAATACAGAAAGTTCAGGTAGCAACGATCTAAGAGTGAAAGTAGCTGATGACAAAGAGAAGAAACACAAGAATAAGATCCATGATTCTGAACTGGCGGGAGATGACAAAATGACTAAACTTTATACTTTCGTTAAGGACGAAAAATATAATGGAATAACCTTGATTAACTCTGATGAGATTGACATGCAAAATGGCAAATGGAGGAATGACGATGAACAACCTCTTTGGGTTAATAAAATGAGATCAAAGAGAATTCTTTCTCCAGAAATCATCGAATCTGTATTTTATAGGTATAGAACTACAGGAGATCAAGAATGGAGAAATATGGGTCAAGATATACTAGCTCTAATTATGAAAAACGTTCAACTGAATGGAGTTGGAGCCAAAGGAATGTGGAAGATAAGTGAATTGAAGGATTCTTCAGATGATAGATTTAGTGATAGACGTGCGCTTCCAAGTTCTTGGTTTTCACAAACATTGAAATACCTATATTTATTATTTTCAGACTCCGATGATTTCCATTTGGATGATTTCATATTTACCGCTGGCGGTCATTTGATAAGGAGGGAAGTATCAGTGAAGACTAATTTATGAACACAACACATATAATAACGTAAAGCATGACATTAATAAAATATAATACACAATAAAATAATATAGAAATACCTAAATTCGCTCTAAATAATCCATCAGAAACACATTGATGTGCGCAGATCACCGTAAGGTCTGATATTCTATCTAATAATTATTGGAAGTGCAACCTCTATCCCACAGAGCTTATTAACTCTCAATGCACCAAGTAGTTTTATAGGACACTCTTTTTTTTAATAAATGAAATTGAGAATAGACATTCATGGTAATCTATTTCTTCAACTTTTTCTTAGAACCCTCCTCATTTTTTTGCTCTCCATCAGCTGCTCTTTTTCTTTTGATGACACTTGCTTCAATAATGGAAGATAAAGTGTATGAAGCCTTTTCTTTTTCTTGTAACTTCTTAGCTTGTTGAACGAATTTGGCTGTCTCTTTTGAATTTTTTAAATAATGATCTTGATACCATTTTAATTGAGCAATACTCTCAAGGATATCTTTCTTTGCCGTATGAGCAGTCTCCTTTCTTGGAACCACTTCAAGTAAATCAGGATTATGTCTACGTGATACCTCCATAATGGTGCTCACATCAATCAATCTATAAAACAAATGGTCGATAACATTTGGAAATTCTTTCAACATAAACAATCTATCCATATGAATAGAATTCCCAGCCAGAACACCAATATTCTTTTCTGGAATAAATTTTTTAATGTAAGCCAACAGTTCTTCCTCCACTTGTTCTCTAGTTTTTTTACTATCCAACACTTTTTGTGTCAACCCACTTTTCCCATGTTGATCAATGCACCATTCGTTCATATGATCCATAACATCATTACCATAATGTATAACACTTTCATAGCAATTGTTACCTTCGGGGTCCACAATATTTAAATACCCATCAGTAATGATACAACAAATTTCAATAATTTTATCATTCTTGTGATCTAACCCAGTCATTTCACAGTCGATCCATACGATAGGTTTAAAGATCTTTCCTGGAACCATCGAGGCCACTACAGGAGGTTTCAAAACGGCCTTGGGGTCCTGGTATCTAAACAGATAACGATTTGAGGCGGCTCTCGTGAGTATTCTTCTCACTGGCGCTGGTAATGAAGCATGCACTTTACCTGGGACACTTCTGATGATGTGTCTAATAGCCATTTTGCTCGGTTTTATTTAGTTTGATGAGTGAGTGGTGATACAAAGATGAAAAATATGGGGGACTTATATAATTTAAAGCAGACTAGTCGATGATTTGACTTCTATTCACCAACTGATCAGAACTTGACATTAATAATTATTCAACATTTTCCGCTCATCGTTTCAAAACCAAAACAAACAATCCGAAAAAGGAAATTTCACACAAACTATATGACTGTCTTTACATCTGGACATTTTCAAAAATTGTCAGAAAAAATTTGAAAAGTTTGGAAGTTTTTCAAATTTCATCGGCACGAAACAACGCAAATCATTTAGTGAATAGATTTAGATGTTGAACTTGTTAAAGGTGATAGTGACACATTGATTAGCTTGCTTATTACATTCATTTTAAAGAAACCTGCAAACTAAAATAAGAAACAATGGCTCCAAACGTATGTCAGTTTAACCACCAACACGCAAAATGAGGAAGAATCCTGCAATTGAGCCAACCACTGTTAACATGAACCTTTAAACGTTCCACCATTGGAAGTTCCCAATACAGGCGAATGACAAAACGATCGATATGAAGTTAGAAATTTGACATTGATATTAACATTGACAAATTTGCTATTCTGTATTTTAAAAATTCACTCGAATAATGCTAGAAATGAGACACCAAAGTGATTGTTAATAGCAGTAGGCAATTTGTAGCGTATATCCCCACTATTGGATATTATTAGCCGCATACTAACAAGTTTTTCATATTTGTATTTATTCAGACTTCTAGAAAGCAAAAGATCGTTAAGACCTTCACCGTTGATGTTTCATCTCCAACTGAAAATGGTGTCTTTGACCCAGCTTCTTACGCCAAGTACTTGATCGACCACATTAAGGTTGAAGGTGCTACTGGTAACTTGGGTAACGCCGTCACCGTCGAAGAAGATGGTTCCGTCGTCACCATTGTTTCTACCGCCAAGTTCTCTGGTAAGTACTTGAAGTACTTAACTAAGAAGTACTTGAAGAAGAACCAATTGAGAGATTGGATTAGATTTGTCTCTACCAAGACTAACCAATACAGATTGGCTTTCTACCAAGTTACTCCAGAAGAAGAAGAAGAAGAAGAAGTTGAAGCTGAAGAGTAAATTTCTTCATTATAATAACTTTATAATAACAATAATCTCATATAGTTTTTTTAATTGTATAAAATTTTAATAATTCTTCTCATCGATACTTTTAAGAATATTTTTTTTTTCACTTCTAATATGGTGAAGACTTTAACCAACAAAGTAAGAAAGACTAGAGGAAAATGGCGAGAGACAGAACTCAGGGACAATTAGCAATCCATAATGAGGCAACACTACCGCCACAGGAAATAATAGATCTTTTCAAGATAACGTTCAATGACGAACTTTATCAATCGGATGAAAGATTTGAACAATTATTAAAGGAAATCAAAAGCGTTAAATCGGATCTCTATAATAGAGATTACATCGAGGCATTCAGTTCTGATCCAAAGAGAGTTGCATATTGTTGTAGATGGTCGCCTCCAAGAGCCACCAGTTATGGTTCATTACTATCTCATCTCGAGCCCGTTTTGAACGTCATTCAATGTCATGATGGCGCTGACCAAAATGTTTTATGTGTTGGTGGAGGTGCTGGAAGTGAATTTGTCTCTATTGCTAGTATGTTTACTACATCAAGGGAACTGACTTCTAAATATCATGTCAAAGAAATTGATGGAGATGACATGGTCAAGAAATCAACTTTAAATTTACATCTTGTAGATATTGCAAATTGGAGAACGATAATTAAGAGGTTAAATGATTCGATCGATGAGAAATGGTTATATAATAATGAATCTGACTTTTTCAAAGTCAAGTTCACAGAAAATGATATATTGAAAATGAATGAGACAGAATTAGATTTACCAAATCTAAATTTAATAACTTTATTGTTTACTACGAACGAATTATTCTCTGAACATAAGGCTGAAAGTATTAGGTTTTTCCAAAAAATGAATAGGTTTTGCAGCAGTGGTTGTTATCTCTTAATAGCAGAAAGTGCTGGTAGTTTTTCTCATATTACTGTGGGGACTAAAAAGTTCCCCATTCAATTCTTAATTGATACTATATTAGTGGGTAAGAAAGGCCAAGAGGATGATGGTGCATGGGAAATTGTCGATCAGAACGATAGCATTTGGTACAGAGGTGATTTGAAATTGGATTACCCCATTAAACTAGAAAATATGAGATTCTTCTATAGACTGTATAAGAAAAAATAGTAAACGTTCGTTTTTTTAATCAATTATTGCTTATTCTTTTAAAATAATGCTGAAAAAGAAATATAAAGAGGTATCAGTAATAAAACATTATATAGAGAGGGGTTGATTAAACTTTGGGGTGAGGGTTTCTGACTTAGAATTCTTCTGGAACTGGTTTATCAGCATCTACATCTCCAGCCTCCACGGCTTCACCACCGTTATAATCACCATTGATATCATTATTATTATAGTCATGTTGCTCCACAGCATCCATGTCTTCATCATCTTCATCTACTCTCCATTCTTGATATTGCTCGTATTCTTGTATCAAATCATTCATGTTAGATTCAGCTTCAGTAAATTCCATTTCATCCATACCTTCACTTGTATACCAATGTAAGAAAGCCTTCTTTCTAAACATAGCAACAAACTGTTTGTCAATTCTTTGGAATAATTCCTTAATTGAAGTAGAGTTACCAATAAATGTAGCAGATATGTCAGAGTTCTTTGGTGGAACAGAACAAACAGATGTTTGCACATTATTTGGAATCCATTCAACGAAATAATCTGAATTTCTTAATTGAACTTTATACATTTCATCTTCCACTTCTTTCACAGACACATTACCTCTAAATAATGCTGCTACGGTTAGATATCTACCATTTCTTGGATCAGCAGCTGCCATCATATTTTTGGAATCAAACATTTGTTGAGTTAATTCTGGAACAGATAACGATCTGAAAGATTGAGCATTCATAGCGGTTAATGGAGCATAACCAATCATAAAGAAATGTAATCTTGGGAATGGAACTAAATTAACAGCTAATTTTCTTAAATCAGAATTTAATTGACCTGGATAACGTAATGATGTAGTAACACCTGACATAACGCTTGACACCAATTGATTCAAATCATTGTAAGAAGGCTGTGTTAATTTCAAAGTTCTTTGACAGATATTGTACAAAGCTTCATTATCAATACAGAAAGTTTCACTGGCATATTCAATTAATTGATGCATGGATAAAGTTGCATTATATGGTTCCACCACTGTATCTGAATTCTTTGGAGATGGAATCACGGAGAAAGTTGCCATCATTCTATCTGGAAATTCTTCCTTAATCTTAGAGATTAAAAGAGTACCCATCCCGGACCCGGTACCACCACCAAGAGAATGTGAGATTTGGAAACCTTGTAATCTGTCACAACTTTCAGCTTCACGTCTAATAACATCCATCACGGAGTCCACTAGTTCAGCACCTTCAGTGTAATGACCTTTGGCCCAAACGTTCCCTGCGGATGATTGACCATAGATGAAATTATCTGGTCTAAATAGTCCACTCATCTTGGAATTACGAACGGCATCAATGGTACCAGGTTCTAAATCCACATTAATGGATCTTGGCACCCATTTGGAACCGGAAGATGTTTCGTTGAAATAGACATTTAACTTGGAAGTCATTATTGGATCGACATTTGGTAAGATGTTACCGTTTAAGTCAAGACCGTGTTCACCACAAATAGTCTCCCAAAAAGCTGCACCGATTTGGTTACCACATTGACCGGTTGAAATATGAATCTGTAATAAAATGAAACGGGGAAACAGAAGTTAGAATTAGTTAGTAATGTTATTCTGGGGTTTTTGTAACTGACAATACCATCTTTGTTGTTGCGTCGAAAAACGACTCGTGTTGACGTGTCGGAAGTCAACGCATGTTTGTCGAGGTTGAAAGATAAAACATACAATTTCTCTCATTATATTATGGATTGAGTGCTTGTTGCTATAGTTGAAGGGATATGCTTGATCGCAGATGTATTCCTGGGAGGGGAGTTATTGATCTATTTGAACTTAAATCAAAACTTGTGCAAAATTGTTTTGTTTTTGTTTTCGTTTCGTGTTTGCCTCTTCGCCTTTTGCCTAATCGGGTAATTGGTAATGTCACACGGGTATTGACGCCTGTCGCGAATTGAAATATATACTGATTAAGTTTACAAACTGTCAATTACGTGCCAATATCAGGGTGCTTACAAAGTACTCAGGAAAAAAACAAACTACATATAATTCAATTTATTTTAATACATAGATATATACCTTAAAAGAAGGTTTTTTTTTTTTTCAAATTTGAGATGTTACCACTCCTGTACTTTCTGTTCTTATCACATATGTTTCCACAGTAGTCGAATAAGTACTCGTACTTTGCCAAGTACCCGTACTAGTAAATACTTTACTTAGATGCGTGGTACCCATCAAGTATTCCGTGACTGTAGTAGTGACATTTCGTGTTTGTGGGAAAGTAATTGTTGTCGTACCTGTCATTGGTGTGCTATCGGAATCTGTGGAATAAAATGAAACAAGTTCGGATACTGCCATACTATCAGTAATTACAGTTGTTGTGTAAGGTGGCGGAATGGAAAACCCTGCTGGTATTGTTGATGTTGTAGTAATATACATTGGGACATCACTCAAAGCAGGCATGCCGCTAATCGCACCATGAGTGAAAGAATAACTCACTAACTCAGAAACTGTCGTAGCTGATTTTGTGGTGGTAGTTAAGTATGGGGGTGGTAATACTAATGTTGGAACAACATGTGTAGTGGTACTGGTTGTTGTTGGTAAACCATCTGAGTCGAGGAATGAACTGTACGAGATAATTTCCTCTATAGTTTCACTATAATAGGGAGCAGTACTTGTTATTGGAGGGGGAAGTGGTGTTGCTGCTGGACACACAGTTTCATAAGTTAAATCACTTTGAATATTTATTTGAAAATTTGAAGGTATTTTCTCGTTTAACGATGCTCCTTCGTAGGTGATACAAGCATAAGTTCCTGCCTTACCTTGACACCCACCTGTACTAAACTGAGTAGGATCGAAGCCTAACCCAATATCAAAAAGAAAGCTTCGTCCATTTGCGGTAAAATTTAGTCTTCCAGTTGCAGTATCATATTTGTAAATAAGGTTTTGCGGATAGATAACTGGATTAACTGATCCAATCAGTAATTGAGCACTTCCTTTAGATGCCGAACTCAACCCCCTAATCACAGGGATAGAGTTTGGTGATTGGGTAGCCCCAAAATAAGCCCACATAACGGGACTCTCATTGTAAATGGTTTGGTTAAATGGCTGGGACAAATCAAATTCTGGCCACTGACTGAAACCTGAATTCACAATACAACCGGTACCAACAATAGCGTTTATCTTATAATCTGATTGCGCCATATTTGTTGCAGTTATAACCCCGTTATTGATAATTCCACCCGTTGGACCTGTGAGGGATATCCCATTTGTCACGGCAGTGATATCAATGTATCCCTCATTTACAAAATTACCAGTTGCTACAAGTGTAAGATAATCTGAGCCTGTGAATGACAAATAATTATAATTGTACAAATCCCCAACGTTTAGCACCCCACCATCTGCTGACCCACCAACACCTAAAAACATTTGACCATAATTCATGATATCTGATGAAGTGAGCTTCCCGTGATTAGTGAACCCAAAACAAAATACACCATTGTTGGTTATATCCCCGTCCATACTGATTGGAATGGCTGTAGTACTAAGGAAGGACACACCTTTCCCTGCATCCACTACCACATTTTCGTTAATTGTTTCATCATTAAATGTAACATTTCTTGTAATTTCCAAGCATGAAGTTAGTCCAATTAGGGAAGAAACGACTAACGTTGCCTCCGCTGTTCTTTGGAATAACATTTTTTCTTTCAGTACTTGTTTTTCTGCTTGGGCTAAATAGCCCAAAATAAAGTAGCCAAGAAAATAATTGCAACGACGACCAGTCGTTGCTTCTATCTCTTTATATCTGGTCGAGATACAAAAATGGTTAAAAGTGGGAGGGAGCTTATTTTGGCTAATAATTGCCAGTTCAGGACATGTAGATCCTCGGGCCCGATTGAGTATCGTCGAATCCATTGAAGAAACGACTGTAGCCAAAGGATCTGCTCGAGAAGAAAGGATTCCGAAAGATTTGCAAATCCTGCATCTGGTTGGCAAATCCCAACGGAGAACAAAGCGCAGGAAAAAAAGCACAGAGGAAGAAGCGGAGAACGCAGCGTTACGTAACTGCAAGATAGACTTTCAGCACATCATTATGGTAAACTGTTGAATTGGGGGTTACCTATCCCAACGTGGGATCCCCTCAGGGATCCGGGAAGCAGAATCGCGACAGGCAACGTGCACTGCGGAATCAGTCGATTGTGGTCAGAGCGGGCATATAAGGGGCGTCATCAATGCTACTGACATATCTCTGCGGAAGTATAGTTTGCGAAAGGCTATTTGTTAAAAAAATTATAATCTTCTCAATCCTCAGTTGCTACGTATATTATATAATGAAAATAGTGCTCCTCTCCGTTCAGCAGGAATGACCTTATACCTATGTTGTATGTTTCATTGAGGAGACATGTCTTTTTCTAGTAGATCTCGCGCTTCTAAAATTCTCTGTAAAAATATATAATGCATATTATAGCCTACGCATAACCGGAACATTAAAAAAAAATTCAACAATGTTGTCTATATTCGGGTGGTGGTAACTGTAGTAATAGTAACGGTGGTCACCGTTGTTGTAATAATTGCCGATGGTTGCGTGTTAACGGTGGTGCTGGATGATGTTCTTGTCGTGGTGGTAGCCGTGGATGCAGGTGTTGTAGCATTACCATCACCATTATTCTCTTCACGTACCTCAATGGGTTCAACTGTTCCAGCCATGGCGGTAGGAGGCACTGTAGCCATTCGATGGTTCCCGATATTTGGAGGCATTGCGGCTACCATTATCCATCGATCGAGTTTGCTATCATCAATTGGGCTACGTGGTATTTATTGTCCCAATCTTCCCATATATGATATACATACGTAATACATATTTCCTCGAAACTAACCCTAGGGCTGCCATTTTTCCCCATAATGGTGCAAGCCCTAATTAGGGTCGCATCCCTTACCTTTCCCTTCCACAACAAAAAGGTTTGTTATGCGGGCTTTTCTGAGAAAGCCCGTAATGCCACGTTTGTTAGCAGTGCAAAAAACAGTGGCATTTGTGGAATTCGACGTGGAACAAAGCAAAATTTTCCATTTTCTGCGTGGTTTTCTCAGCACGAACAGGGATCAAATCGATAATTCGGTCAATCAAGTGAACAATATATAATCGTATGTCAAATTACGTCCAGTAACAGTCCCATTTATTCGTATTGGTCCTCCAAAGACATTAATCAACAATCGAAATATTAAGCTCAACTTCATTAATATGACTTCGTCAGGATTTGGTGCTTCTAATAACAGGAATAGCAGCAATTATCGCTCTCATGATACTTCAGGTACGTCACAACGTCCAATTGCACCCTTTACAATGATTCTAAAATCAAGGATAAAGCAACCTCAATTTTATTGGTTTCTAGGTCATTTCTTTACGCTCTACCATTTTTTGAAGTTCCATCTATCATTCTTCTCAATTGCAAGCCAAAAATACCATTATAGAATGATCCTTTTAAATATTTCAATCACATACGGCATTGTTCTCTATCAATTTTTAAAGAGTGGTCAATTAAAATTAACATGGTCTAATATAAGGGAGAATGTAAGAACATTGGACAATTTACAATATTTTATCATGTTATCGACGCTGTTCATTTGTTCCATCCTATCAGGTGGGAAAGTTTCCATTACTGGTGCATCATACGCTCCCGTGATATTTTCTATCTTCCATTGTTTGAACTATTTTAAAGAAAATTTATTACCTTTCCTACCGATTTCTCCTCAATTGAAAAGTGTGCTAAATAGAAGAATCACTTTATTTTTAGCTAATTATAACGAAAAATTCTTAACCATGGCACAAACTTTTGAAATAATGTGTGCCCTACGTGTTGGTTTATTCGGCTTACCCATGACCCTTTTAAAAATTATATTCAATTTCCATTGGAATAATTTATTAAGTTTAATCGTTATCGCTAATTATGTCATTTTCTTCAAATTAAGATTGCTACAGAGTGAATCCATGAAATTACTACTGAATCAAGTTATATTGAGAGTTGATAATTATTTGTTGGCATCACCCAACATGATGCAATTCCAACCCTTTTGGCTGAGATACAAACAACTTGTCGCAAGATTATATGATTTAGTACCACCTTCTTTGAATACCATTGCTAAGACTCAATCCACACCAAAGAAATCAAACCACATATGAAAATAGTTCTATAGTTCTATATAGTCTATATGGGAAAAGCAATTCAAATAACGATGATTCCTTTTTTAATTTTCTATATAGTTTATGTTAATAACACATTTTGAAATGTTATGACTTCACCTATACTTATACTTGACATCACCCCTTTTTTCCTTCTTGAGTTGTCTCTTGGATTTGGCCTCCTCAGCAGGTTTCTTATCTTCTCTGGATTTCTTCGATTTCTTGTCATTACCACCACCCATAAATTGTTGCTTTAAACCATACAATTTGAAGCCAACATATACGGGACAAACCCATAACACATACCAAAATTTATATGTATCAAATAAAATCCTCCCAAAATCACCAAAGAGAGAAAGATATATCAAATCAAACAAGTATTCCACCAAATTACCATCATTGGAATTTAAATCTAACCCTTCACTAGCAATGGTCTTCTTACCCATGGCATCAACCTTATATTTGGGTCTACCAGACTTTTCAATAACATAGAGACCAGCAAACATGGGCAAGTGTAATAGGATAAACTTGATGGGTTTCTTATTGGAACTTAGAAACAACATTCTAAGTAATGATAAGGTAACAACAGGTATAGTTACTCTGTATAGATTCGATAAGACCGTCAAGTTCGTTTGAACTTGCTTCTTGGATGCCTTACCTGCCATGGTTGGTTAATATGATAGACCTTCACAAGCTTCGATTGATGGCCTTTTTTGAAGGATGTCTTCCTGTCAATGTCAACCCAACTTATTCGCTATGTTTTTCTTTTCGGAAGGGACGCTGTGAAGTTGAAGTTGCGGCTATCAAAACCAAAAAAACTAGCAAGAAATTGAAAGTGGCTTCAATGTGTCAGTGGACAAGGTTGAAGTCCCTGTTACTCCGTACCAACAGGGTACTCCCCTCCCGGAAAATGCAATAGTTTGAGGAAAGATACTCGAAAATGGCGCCGAAGTGGGGTGCCATCCAGTTCAGTTAGGTGGTAGACGTGTTTAAGGATTTTGGGGATAATATAAGGTCCAGCCCAAGCAGGGGTTGATTTTCTGGCACTGTTGTGATCTGAACGACGAAGTTGGTCTTCTACGAGAACAATGTCGCCCAATTTGAATTATGGAGTAGAGACGTGGTTGAGACGATCAAATGCTGCTTTGATTTTAGCACAGTGGTTGGAAAGATGAGCATGAGCTTGGGCAGTGGCCGTAGAATGGATGGAAAATTGTTTTGAAGCGAAAGTAGAGGAGGTCTTCAGGGAGAAGTAATATCAATACATTAGGGAAGAATATGTCATCATCAAGCGGAGAAAAGGAAGAGTAGCCAAAGATAAGGTAACCTGGTGAATAACCACTAATACGCTCGACAGTTCAGCAAGTGCAGCAGCAGAAAGGTTGGAAATCCAAGGTTCGTTGAGACGAAGTAAAGCATTGATAAGACTTTTGTGTTGTGTTTCGATGAAACCATGCGATTGAGGATGGTATGATAGTGTGATTCGATGAATGATATGGAAGCAGGTGAGTAAGGCTTCAATGATACCAGCGGTAAATTCAGAATCACCGTCGGAGGTGTTTTGGAAAGGACCATAGCGGCAGATGAAGTTGTCATAGAGAAATTGATCAACAGAAGAAGCGGTTAGTTTGATAGGTGGGAGGGCTTCCATCCAGCTAGTGAAGTAGCAGCAACCAAGAATAACCATCACATTTAGGGAGATGGGCAGTGTCATTTGCTATATTGCTGTGAAATGACCATTGGGTAGCAGCTAGAAAAGAAGAAGTGTAGCTTTTTCCAAAAGGTGTAAAGGCTTGACAAGTTGGGCAAGTCTTGGTATGGTTATCCCATAGTTAAGAAATGTGAAGGATGTAATAAATGGTGGTTCAGAGCTCGATCAGAGTGTGTAGAAGCATGTGTATAATGAAGGAGGGGTAGAATAACGTAGGGATCAGTGACAACCAGGCCTCAAACAAACCTGTACAATTTGTGTTCCCATCTTCTCTTTTAAACGCATTCCTTACTTAGACATCGCCACATTCCACCTCTCCCATCGCTACCCTACTTCTATTAAGAAATCCATATTTGTGAAGACTGTGTCTTAATTCTTGAGATTAGAACACAATCAGCAATGTGTTGTAAAGAATCATGATGGTGAGCGAGCACAGTCGTTTAATTATTGAATATATGAATTTCTATAATAGTTAAGTAGGTACATTTTATGCATATACACTTCTTTATTTACAAGTTTTTATGTTTTGGTATAGAAAGGGTTAGTATTCTGAAAGTGGTACAATTCTCTTCATCTGTCTTAATTGTTGCAAATATTGCATGTGATCATTTTCAAAAGATTCCCATCCAGTGACATTTATCCTTGGTGTCATTAAGTAACTCTTCATAAAATACCCGTATTTGCTCAAGAACGATTTTATAGTGTCATCAAGGTGAGTCTCTCCCAACGAATTCAAATACCCATCCAATGATTCCATGATTCTTAAATAAACATCAGATTTTAAATAAAGTTTTGGTTGGAAACTGTTAGGATCTTTCTCCTTCTGTGATAACAACCAGGGCTCCTTACCATCTCTCAATTCGGCATTTTCTTTCTTATTCTTTAAGAATCTGTACTTATGAATCAAGTTAAAACCGTGGATGAATTTATCATTGACTAACTTAAGGCCATCATGGATAGTTCGTGGATCTTGGAATAATGCCAGGATAACGTCATTCCAACTCTTGTTATCCAAGATAAACCCTCTTGATTGTAAGTTTTCTACAAGACCAGGTAGTTTATCAATTTGCTGGGTTGCGTTCAACTGTCTTATTTTATATGAGATTATGCCAATAAATAATCCTTTCAATTTGGAATTTTTTACAGTATGGGAAGGTAACTGTTCAATTGTTTCTAACCGAGCCAAGAATTTCTCATACACGCGTTCAAATTGTTCCCATTGTTCAATTTCAGCAAATAAGACCATGAAAGATCGTAGTATGGAAAATTTATTACTCATTATTGTGTCATCTTTGCCATAAAACAATTGATGATATTTGTTGAACAAATTCAAAGCGTCCTTAGGACTGTAATATTTGGTTATTACTCTCATGGGCCATGCCATCACTGAGGGATGTAACCTATTAATTGTCACGTTCATTGTCCCCCGAGCAACATTTTCCATGATTTCATTTAATAATTCAATGGCATTATCAACACCTTCTTTGTTGGTAATATTGACTTTAAATGTCGATTTTATTAGATAATACAATATTCGAGAATTCATGGGTACATTATATTCATTCATCTTTTTGTATAATTGGAAGATACCTTCATGATACGAAATATGGTTACAATGTGCCATTATAACTTCAAAATGTGAC
The DNA here is from genome assembly GCF_000237345.1 of Naumovozyma castellii. Lineage (NCBI taxonomy): Eukaryota > Fungi > Ascomycota > Saccharomycetes > Saccharomycetales > Saccharomycetaceae > Naumovozyma > Naumovozyma castellii. The sequence continues at coordinate 50,308 of NC_016500.1, read as the reverse complement.
GTTGTTGCCTGCACAGTATCACTGGTTAATAATTTGTCCAAGATATCCAACGCTGATGGATAGTCCTTCTTGGTTTCGATCATGTATTGTATCATCATTTTATAGAATGGCGAATCTGTCGGAATTTGCAATTGAGTAACTTTCTCAAATAATGATTCACATTTCTCGGGTTCATTCCTTTTAATATGAACAAGAATAGCTTTGTTGTAGACAGATATAACATTATCTTGCAGCATTTCATCATCCCTTGACACTTTATTGTCCTGTTGGGTATACTCATCGAATAAAGAAAGAGCCTTTTCATATAAACCGGATTCAATGTATACATCCATCAATGCAGCAACAGATTTACCAGTTGGGATAATGTTATAATGACTTTTCATGATATGGAATAATTCGGCAGCAATTAAATAATTTGTAGTCTTGGAACACATTTGAATTAAGATTGCAAAATGTGTTTCTGTTATCTTGACAGTTTCCTTAGAGGTCTTTCTCCTTAAGAACCGTAATGCCCCATCTATATCACTCATTCCTCTATATGCCTTGAATATTATGGTGTATGTGGATGATGTTGGTTGGATAGCATATTTTTGAAATAATTCAAATTGTGTAAAACATCCTATATAGTCACCAGCTTTATAATATGAGATTAGCAATGACTCCAAGACAGCATATGTTGGTAGCATCCCTCTTCGTAGTAGTTGCGCATATAATTGCTCCACACTTTCTAACTCTCCCATCTGAGCCAGCGCAAACATGACAATACCGTATTCTTTAATATTGGGGAGTTTCCCAATACCAAACAATGAATTAAATTGCTTTTGTAATCCCTCCCAGTCACTTAACTTAGAATGTGCGATGAGACAGTAATCGAACTGAGCTGAATCGTCATGTGCCTCTGGATAATGTTCAAAGGTAGATGCTACTAGGTTAAATTTACCATAATGACAGTAAGTTTGCAAGATAGATGTCAAATCAAATGAAGAAAGTTGTAAGTCATTATTAGTCTTATAGAACCAAAGGGGTTCGACCATGTTGAAATCTCGATGTCGAGTAAAAATGCTTATCAAAGTTGTCGCAAATTGAGATGCACTTTGGGCACCTAGGATTAATTTGATTTTTTCAAGACAATCTAATAGTGATTTCTTTTCTTCCGCGTTTAAAGTTCGTATGTATATGGACAGGGATCTAAGAATATATTTATAGGTCGAATAGTTCGAAAATTCGCAATGGCCATTAAGTAGTTTCATCCACTTTACCCAATGAATAATTATTTCTTGACAATTCAAGTTGGTGATGTGATCCTTCGATCGCAGGATCATGTAATTGAAAACTGCATTAAGGATATGAATGACAGTTTCCTTCTGAGTTAGAGAAAATTGGGAAATTATTCGACCCATCACAATGTCGAGATATGGAAGATTATTCAGGCGGATTAATGCAAATAGAAAGCATTTCAATTCGGCAGAGACTAGGTCGTTTCTTAGTGTGAGTGATTTTCCCGAAGTCCCGTTGGAATTGTCTATGAAGAAGTGCTTGCCAAAATTTAACAGAAGTTGGTATGCTTCCTTTCGATATAAAAATTGGGAAACGTACAGTCGAAGATCGGGTGTAATATTTTTGTTATCCTTTGGGGCAAAGAAATGTGCACTTAATGCTGTGCATTCTTTGGTGCTCAGAGCCTTTGAATTGTTATTCACGGAAAGTATATACTTCAGACCTTTCGGTATCTGAGCATTTCTTATTTTGTCTCTCATCACCTGTGTCGCAGGAACAACATACCGACGCATGTTCTCAATTCAATAATGTGATTGCAACTTTGGGATATCCACTTACATAGTTTAAGGGAAAGGGAAACTACATGCCGACCAACATTACCGTTATATTCAATTTCGGTATGTCGTTAATAGATTTGTTACCCGAAAAAACTGAAACTGAAATTTTGCAAAGCTCATCGCAAACTAATAACCTACAAAGAACAATATATTCTCCAAAGCCCTCAATACATCTTCTTGTTGATCTTTGATCAGATCAGCATCTAGTGTCAAACTCCCAGAATGGCTACTTCTAAACAGCAATACAATCGGAAAAAGTTCACCAAGGAGTATAAGGTGAAAGAAATCCAGAAAAGTATTACCAAGAAAACAAGACTTAAGAAAGAGTACTTCAAAGCTCTAAAGGAGGAAGGGTACGCTGTGCCGGAAAGGAAACCAATATCACAAGCTAAAACTAATGTCAGAAAATTGAGGGAGGAGAAGGCCCTTCAAGGGAAACAAAAACTTGATGAGAAGAAAGAGATGAAGAGGGAAAGGAAGAAGCTTCAGAAGGAACAAGTAGAAGAACGTAGAAAGCGTGAACTTGATCAGATAAAATTATCTAAGGATAAATATGAGCAAAGAGAAAAAAGAAAGGTTCGTATGACGCAGAGAACTAGATCAGGTCAACCTCGAATGGGTCCTAAGATTAATGACTTATTAGATAAAATCAAAGGCGATGAGACCTACACTCGATAAACTTCAATCAACTTAACATATTGTACATTATTTAACATACTCAATAAAACGACAAGATATTCTATTTTTTTCGTTAACAGTATTTACAGGATATATTCTTACATATATGCTTATTTTTTCTTTAAGTTCTTTTCCTTAAATTCTTGAATCATTTGCTTTTGAACGTGTGGTGAGGTTGGAGCATATCTATTAAACTCCAAAGAGAATTCACCTTTACCTTGAGTAGAGGCTCTTAATGAAGTAGCAAACCCAAACATTGTACTTAATGTACATTCTGCTCTTAATGTAAATTCATCATGGCCATTATCAGTATCTTGAATTACAGCTTGTAATTTATTTAGAAGACCAATAACATTCCCTTGGAATTCATTTGGTGATGTCACTGTTACAGTCATAATTGGTTCCAAGATAACCGGTTCAGCCTTTAAGAAGGCTTCACGGAAAGCCCCCATAGTCGCTGTTTTAAATGATAATTCATTGGAATCCACAGCATGGATGGCACCATCATTGATTAACATCTTCACATTTAAGACTTTGTGGCCAATTAGTGGACCCTTTTCACAAGCATCTTCAAACCCCTTAGAACAGGCAGCTAAATATTTTTCCGGAATACGTCCACCAACAATTGCTGTTTCAAAGACGTTATTCTTACCACCTTCCTCTGCTGGTGATAGTGTACCAATTACTCTACCATATTGGCCAGCACCACCAGATTGTTTCTTATGCGTGTAATCAAACTCTGCTGGAATAGTAATAGATTCTCTATATGAAACTTGTGGTTTCCCTGTTATACACTCAACATTGTATTCACGTTTCATTCTCTCCACATAGATTTCCAGATGTAATTCACCCATACCGGATATAATAGTTTCCTTAGATTCAGGGTCAAAACGAACTCTAAATGTAGGATCCTCCTTTTGAAATCTATTCAATGCCTTCGAAAAATTTGGAACATCTTTCCCTTTTGGTGAAATAGATAATGAGACCACTGCATCTGGGACGTACATTGAAGACATAGAATACTCAACTGTACCATCTGTGAAAGTGTCACCCGAGGAACAATCGATACCAAATGTGGCACAAATTTCACCTGATCCCACTTCGTCCACGTCTTCCATATCATTAGAATGCATTCTTACCAAACGAGATACTTTAACTTTCTTACCAGTCTTAACATTTGTAATGTAATTACCCTTCTTTAAACGGCCCTGGTAAACACGGATATAAGTTAATTGACCATACTTACCTTCTTCCAATTTGAAAGCTAATCCAACAAATGGCTTTTGAGCGGATGGAACCAAATTTACTTTAGCTTCGTCCTTGGCAACATCTAATGCTGTATTTAATACTTCGGATGGGTTTGGTAAGTAATCCACGATTGCATCTAATACAGGTTGAATCCCCATATTGGCTAGAGCAGAACCCATCAATACGGGGGTAAACTTTCTAGCGATGGTAGCTCTACGAATGGCACTTTTAATTTGTTCCACTGTAGGTTGTTTTTCTTCAAGGAACAATTCCGTCATTTCATCATCTACATCAGCTAAAGTATCAATTAATAGTTGTCTCTTCTCTTCCACTAAATCTACCAAATCCTTAGGGACTTCACCCTTTTCAATAATCTCACCACTATCACCTTTGTTATACAGGGCCACACGATTAATTATATCAACCACACCTTGTAGACCTGATTCAGCCCCAATAGGAACCTGTAAGGCGGCAGCAGGTATCTTAAGTTTGGAGTTCAATTGTTCAATAGCCTTAAAGGGGTTTGATCCCATTCTATCCATCTTATTAATAAATGTGATTCTTGGAATATTATATCTACGCATTTGACGATCCACGGTAACAGTTTGAGACTGAACTCCCGACACGGCACAAACAACAAGCACAGCTCCATCCAGCACTCTTAAAGCTCTTTCCACCTCGATAGTGAAATCAATGTGGCCGGGTGTATCAATTAAGTTATAATGATATGGTTTACCATCTTTATCCCAGGAACAATAGGTAGCTGCAGATTGGATAGTAATCCCCTTTTCTCTTTCCAAATCCATGGAGTCCATCTTTGCTCCCACATTATCCTTACCTCTGACTTCATGAATGGCTTTAATTCTACCAGTGTAATATAGGACACGTTCGGTAAACGTGGTCTTCCCGGAATCAATATGGGCAGAAATCCCAATATTCCGAAGTTTCTTGGAGGATTCAATATCCTGCGTTGTTAAAGATTTCGAGATCTCGTCTAGGATAGGTTTTTCCTCTTCATATTCTGATCTTAGTCTCGTTGAAGTCTGGAATGCCCTTTTCCTTGAGAGTTGGTATGCGGTCTTCGAGAGAATCGTTGCCGGAATGCCACGACATCGAACGCACCTGAGGGGCAGTTGTGTGATAGTTCTTGGTAAAAACAACATTGCAACTGTTGCCAAATGGTCCTCTTGGCTTTGAAGATTGCTGTTCTACAAGTTGAAGAATCAATAATGTATTTAAAGGGAACTGGAATTGTCGGTCTCCGTCGCGACGAAACTTCTGTCAGTAAATTTGTTCTCGAAAGATATAATAATAAGGCTAAAGAAGTCTGCGTTGGAAACAACATAGCAAACCTAAGGTTAAAATATTCGTGATTTTAGATACTCTGTTTTTTTATCAAGTTGTATCATTTTGTTGTTTGAAGAAATTTGTTGAAACAAAGGTATAGTTGTCATACTTTTCAATAACTACTTCAATTTAAGCGCAAAATGAAATAATGAGGTTTCAACACCAACCTTCTAAAGTGTAAAAAGTTATTTAAAACCCAACTCGATAATAAAAGTGTCCAATGCCTTAACTGAACCCTTTCACTGGAATTACAGCTTTGGAAAAATTACAAATATTGCCTACATTCATAACGAACTAAAATCCATAAGTTATCGTGAGAATGTAAATTCATTAGGATGACTATATAAGTAAACTCTATTGCGTACAATATATCCTTATATTTTTAAATATTTCTTCTACTTACCCCAATTACTCTGGTCCTGAGATGATAGATTTGACCACTTCCTCTGCGTGCTCAGCATTAAACATATATGCTTTGACTGCCTCATCAAAAGTAAATCTGCGAGTGACCAATAACTTCACTGGGATCTTACCAGTGGCTACCAAGTCTAAAGCATTCTGGTAATCACCATGACAGTACCTGAAGCATCCCTTCAAGGTAATTTCTCTACAGGAAAATTGGGTGATTGGAATGTTAGCATCATCTTTACCCATCCCAACTTGCACAAATGTCCCACCTGTTTTTAATGCTCTAATACCAGCACGAATACAGGGTTCTGCACCAGTACATTCCAACACAATGTCAGGGTCGACACCACCCAGTTTCTCTTTAATGGCAACAGCCAATTCGAATTCATCATTAATTCTCAACTTGGACGAATTGATCACTGCGGTGGCACCAAAATGCTTGGCTCTCTCTAATTTCTCGTCAACAACGTCAATGAATACAACCTGCAATGCCCCAAAAACCTTAGCGACCGCACCATTCAATAACCCCACTGGTCCCGCACCAAATACAACAACTTTATCACCAAATCTGGTACCAGCCTGTTTATTGGCATGAACTCCAACAGATAATGGTTCCAACAAGGCACCCTCTTCATAGGAGACATTATCAGGCAATTTGTAAACAAAATCAAAAGGTGTTAAATAGTATTTGGTCAAAGTACCATCGCAAGGAGGAGTAGCTGCGAAATGCATAAAGGGACACAAATTATAATGGCCTGACATGGTGGCCTCAGTGTACCTACTAGGATAACCTGGTTCCAGAGCTACTCTATCACCAACTTTTAAAGTCTTAACAGCAGAACCCACTTCAGCAATGATACCAGAGCTTTCATGGCCCAGGACCATGGGCGACTTGACAACAAAGTCTCCAATGGACCCATATTTGTAGAAGTGAACATCAGAACCACAGATACCAGTGGCTTTAATTTGAACTTTTACCCAATGCTCGTCTGTGAGGGCAGGGATGGGCTTTTCACCGAATTCGATGAGGCCCTTCTTTTGTAGGATAACGGCAGTTTGAGTCTGACTAGGCATTTTTCTTTTCTTGTTGTTAAGTTAGTTAATTGTAATTGGTTTTCAGGTCAATGTGTTAAAGTAGTTCTGGATTGGGCAAGAGCAACCACGAGAGCCTTATATCTGTCCTGAAGCAGTTTGCCAGGGGGTTATTCACAGGCAACATTTTTTATTTGTTCTTATTTTCTTGGAACAGATCTGACCCTCAGAAACGACCGCAGCACTTCGACAGGAACACAATAGATTGCGGTTCGGGGTTATAATGTAATGCTCTTTTTTCTCTTATTTGGTAAGCAGTCTGGGGTAATGTAAAGACTTCATATACTAAATTCCTAAGATTCAACTGCCAACAAACATGTTCAAGAAAGTCAGATGATGTGCTGAACTTCTGTTCATCATTTGTCTTATTTATTGATACGAGAAGTACGTACGTATGTAAGCTGATAGCCTTTTTACTTAAATATATTGTTCAAAGAGTTGGCAACAACTCAGAGCCATTGTCATTATTCCCCACATTGCTATCTACTTTCAAAATGTCATGAATATCCATTAATATAGGCTCGATGTCTTCAGAGTTACAGGAAATACCATTAACTAATTTGATGGCATCAGGGTATTTGCACTCGTTCTTCATATCTGAATTACTCTTATCCATGCTGATCAATTTAGGATCAAGCATAAAGACTTGGTTGCAGACTTGATGAACCATTGGGTATGCTCTTGATTTGGTGGTAATATGCTCATCTTTGGAGAAATGAATGTAAAATTGTAAGCTCTTCCCCGTATTGTGGGTTACATTCTTTAATTCAATGTAAAGGGTAATTTTAGTTCCAGCTTCACGATTGCAATAAACCAATTGATATTCATTTAGATTGTGAAGTCCTAAGTTGACTGTAGTGTACCTAATTGAACCATCTTCATTCTTATTAGGATTACTCTCGGTAAGTATATGCTTTAATGTAGCAAACAATGTGGATGTAAACTGCAAGTAATTGAAAATGAAATGATAATCTAAACGGCCAGAATCAATGAATGGTTGTATAATATGTTGTGGATTGGATGCTGCCAATTGAACCGTTAAATTCTTCACCATTTGCTTTTTAGTAATAATATTAATAATACAATCTTGTTCATCTTGGCTATTCTTCAAATACTTAAATGAAATTTCATTGACCTTTAGTGAGACAATTTTGAAATATTCAGAAGCAAAATTCTTATGTAGTCTTTCTACCACGTCTGTAAGAACAACTAACTGCATTAATTTTTGTCTGAATGAAGTCAAATATTGGACAATAAGACTTAATGTGGTAAAATTCTCACTAAAGAAAAATGTCAAGGATCCATCTGGGATAAAATGAATTAATAAATCATCGCATTTACATTGGATCAACATTGTGTTTCTTTTAAATCTTCCATATAACCTGATCTCGGAATGAGTGTAATCAATTCTTAAAAACATGGAACTTTCAAGTATACTGCTTAATGCCTTGGAACCTTCCAAGAATGACTCCAATTCTAATGCTATTACAGACGTACATTCCCCTCCTGTATTTACTTGTGCATCACCAGGATCTCCAACTAATGCAGCAGTGTCTGCCTCTGATAAAGTTGTCCCCTCTGATTCTTGTTTTGTGGCGGAAGTTGGAGAATCTTTGGTTGGCATATTTGTAGAATCGTTTATGATACACTCTGGAAGCAATGAATTCGAGGAATCGCTTGGACAAATTCTATTACGGATTTTTAATTGATTTAATGAATCAATTAGCATATGGTTAACAATTCTATGCAAAATGCTCTTCTGTAAGGAAACTACTTTTTGATATGTGATAGTTTCCAATTTAGCAGTAGATGTATTGGTGTTATCCAAATATGTTAATTCCCATTTACCCTTCAGAGAAACTACTTTACCAATTCTCTTTTCTACCATGCATGACGATTTGGATGAAATTACAGATAGAATTAAGTACCAATTAACAGGCCAATTGGGCAAGCATATGAATAAGTCTTGTTGTAATAATGACTTAGAATCAATGTCATTCAGTGTTGTCTTTATTCGCTTCTCCAGTCTAATCACCTTACTACAAACCCATCCCGTCTTTTCAAACATGTTGCGAAGAATTGATATAATCTTATCCAGTTTTAATTTTTGAAGAACTCTGGTCAGATCCTCTATGGAGTCTGCCCTATTAATTTGTTGCACATAAGTAGACAAAAGAGGTGTTGGGTTCTTAAAATAAAAGATACCATTTATTAAATCAATTTTCAATTGCACTGCCGCCATCGTAAGGCAAGTTGTAGGAATTTCGAAAAGCAAAACATCTTGGTCTTCTTCATCCTCCTGAAAGACACCTTTTGATAAAAGATCAGATCTAATCAATTGGCAATGATTAAACATAATTTCATCGAATATGGCTTCCAAGTTGGTGACTATATTATTGTAAACGGTAGTCATTCTCTTATTATTTATTGCATTTTTATTATCCCATTTTAATATTAAATTCTCACTCTCTCGACCAATACCAATCATTATTTTCCCCTTATTACCCATCTTACTGTTTAACCAATATCTAATAGAAATTATGCATTTTTTGGGATCATATGAATGAACTAAATTTCCACCTGAAAATTTCCCATTAGTTTCAAGGGTAATTAACTCCAAATGCAATGAATACAATTGCAATGTGATAACATATTTATGAAGAAAATCGTATAGGGCGAAAAGAGGTTTATTACTCTTGAAAAGGATTTCATTAATCAATTTTTCCAGACGTTGTTTATTTAATGGTAAAATAATTTCCTTTTCATTAAATGATAACAACAGATTAACATCCACAAAGAATAAGGGCGAATGACGATCAATAGTTGAAAGTTGGATTTCAAATTCATTTTCCACTTTTATATATATTCTCCCATTAGCAATGTAATAATTATGAAACTGCCTTGGAAGGTCCATCATGGCAACTTTAATGGATACCATTAAATTTAGATCTTTCAATTTTTTCAATATCAAATCAGGTGGAATCTTAACCAGCGGATCCATTTCAGCACTTAGTTTAAAATTATGCGATGGTAAATTAGTTCTTCCAAGACTTAACACTTCCAATGCACTAACTAAATCCACGTTAGGTAACTTTGCGTTCGTCATAGAGGTCAAGTTTCCCCTAAGTGCCCATATACATCCATTCACAGCCATAGTGGTCGTTCTAAACCAATTTAAAAGATCAATCATGACATGGAAATTGTTATTTTTAATAGTTTTGCACCATTTAATCAGAACATAAAGTTTCAAAAACTGGTTCCTCAAAAAAATAATCAATTTAAGAAAAGCTAGCTTCTTGGTGGAAGAACCTTCAGATGGATTAACATGAATGTTTGTCTTCATATATTGTGAGATCTCCTTTATCGTGAAGATGGTTAGATTCCTCACTATCAAGGCCAGTGAAACTTGGTTGGTCTCGACATGTGGGATGGGGGGCGGTACAAGTCCCTGGTTCTGTATTATATCATCATCTGCGGTGTATGTGACGTTTGTAGTGGATGGGATCGGACTCTTCAATTGAGGATTCTCCTGTGTTGCGCCTTGACTCATTTTACCGTTGAGTATGGGCGAATGTGTATCGGTGGTATCATTCTGTAGTGGTTCACTGGAGGAACCTGAATTGGCAAAGCTTTTACCATTCAGCATCTTAGAGGAATCGACTTCAGTTGTCATCTCGAGTCCAGTCAAAAAAAAGGTTTATGTAGTTTTCCTGGAATGTGTCCTCAAAAACAACAATGATGGAGCAAAGATGTGGAGTCTGTGATACACTTGATACGCTTCCCTTCTCTCTACAATAGCAACCGTTGCTTCTACAGTCTTTCCACTTATACTGTAGTCAACGTGAAGTTACATCTTATTGAAATACCCTCTGGCAATAAATCAGTTTCGCAAATTGGCTCTCCGGGTAACGCAACGTCCATGGATCATTAAAGGTCCATCTTTGTAATAGATCAATCAACCCATGAACAATCACAGTACTCTTGTAGTTTGATCTCAGAAAGGTGTTTTTATTGCCGTGTGGGTACAGGAACAGTCAAGGATGGACAGTAATACAAGTAATTGGGGCACAGAAAGCTGGCAGGTTCTCAACACAAACAATTCGAGCTCAGGTACAAACTCCCCTCGTATAGTGAACTCAGCAAAGATAAAGCCTATTGACACTCCCAATAAGCAGAGTGTCATGTTGATTAATGATGATAAGGATATGGATGTGGACCCTCTAGTACGGGCTAATCAGTCACATTATGATAAAAGTGATGGCGTTCAAACCCCACAAGAGAAGGCCTCCTCCTATACGATCAAGTTCCATTCTCCAGTTGGTTTTCATGAAGGATCTCCTAAAACTGATACTAATCTGTCGTTAAGTTTGAAATCATCACCAGCTAATCCTCATATGTCTGATATAACCCCTATATCCAAAAGACAAGATGTTGTTGGTAATACAAAGAATGCATTAGACTCTGTGACTGATATAATTGCAGCTACAAATAGTGGCACTCCATCTAGAAACCAATCTGTATCAGGTAGCTCCACTTCATCATTCTTCGACAACGTTTTGAACTCACTACAATTCAGATCGAATTCCGTCTCCAATTCCAATTCGCCCCCTCATGAACCTTCTCAAACGGTACTGTTAAGAGACCCATCTCATGGCGTTAAAGAATATTTCTATCAAAGGAGAGCAAGTGCTGCCGACATAGAAGCAAATTATAATTCTACGAATTTTGTCAAGGAAACATATAAAGATACTAATATTCATTATGCTACGAAGGAGAGGAATGCAGATTTCCATTTCATTTTCACAACTATTCCTACATCAGATCGTCTCTTGGACGATTTTATTTGCGTTTTAAATAGAGAATTTCCTTACCAGGGAAGTCTTTACATTTCTGAAAATCATGTCTGTTTTAATTCTACTTTACTTGGATGGGTGGCCAAAATTGAAATTCCATTACAAGATATAATTTCTTTGGAAAAGACTTCATCTAATGGGTTATTTCCAGGTGGGATCTCTATAGTGGCCAAAAACCACGCAATGAGAACACAATTTAATGGATTCGTATCGAGAGATGCCGTATTTGAATTATTGATATTGTTATGGTCCGATGCAACAGCAGGCACCGATTTAATGGGAAGATCACAAGAAACAATACTTTCTTCGACGATGAATGATCGTCCCATAATGATTGATTCCACATTTACAGATTTAATACGTCCAAATTCTGGTCATAACAGGAAAATATTAAGAGACCCAAGAACAATAAATAATGATGCAATAATAGATAAGGCAATAAATTCAGTGGATGGTGACGATGAAGATGATGATGATGATGATGATACTACCACTGAAGAAGATGAAGATGACTCTAGATCTAATTCCAACCCATTGATTGATAAACAAATTACTTTGAAGGAGACTCAGAAATTTTTCAAATTTAAAGAAGGATCGAACTTCCACTATGATGGACCTTTCATTCATCATGAAACTGAATTTCCTTATGATCCAGAGAAAAATGATGAACATGTATTATCTGAATTAGAGTTTAATGGCGCACCAGGTTTAATTTTCGAATTAATTTTCAGTGAAACTAATCATTCCTTCTTGTTAGAGTTTTTGAAGAGTCAGGAATCGTCAGAAATATCGCCAATTGGATCATTTGATAAAGTTGGTAAGGATGGATTCCATTTTAGAGACTATTCATACATTAAGAAATTAAATTTTTCAGTGGGACCCAAATCAACTAATTGTGACGCCGAAGAGACTCTAATTCATCAGGATAATTATGATTATATTAATATAGTGAATACAACAAGAACACCCAATGTGCCAAGTGGGAAGAGTTTTTCTACTAAGGCAAGGTATATGTTCAGATGGGGTTCAAACACCACATGTGTCTTGAAGATTTCCTATTGGGTGGATTGGACCGGATCTAGTTGGATTAAACCATTAATAGAATCAAGTGTAAAGACAGGGATGACATCATCCACTGAAGATTTAGTCAAACAATTGGGTAAATACGTGGAAGATTATGTGGAAGAAGTGGAAGTGGATGCTTCAATGTCGACGACTGAATACGCAGCGGGGTCTATACGCCACGAGCAACGAAGTGTCGTATCTGAGAAGAATATTTCATTGATAGATGAGAAGATATTCATGAAAGACGAAAGTATGCGAAAGCAGATTGAACCCGTCAAACTCATCAATCCAAGTGGGAAACACATAAGATGGATAGAAAGGTATTTGCCCTTCATCCTTATTGCAATATTGATTCTATTTTGCATCAACGTTTGCTATATTATACATTTACAACGAACTATTTCCAGATTGGAAACCATGATAACTATGCCCAATCATTTTCTTGCAACTGAAAGAGAGCCAGTACTTTCCTCCAAAATAATTGACATTCCAGCTAAATTTGATATATTTAAGCGATGGATTCATAACAACGAAGGTGAGGTCAACAACGAAAAAGTGTTGGAGCAAGTTTATTTGTTTTTGAGGAGCATTTTACAAAAGGGTGATAATTCTGAAAAAAATATGAAGTTTCGGAAGGAATTATTGGAAAGGCTAACAAATTTAATGAATTCATGATAAGAAGAAATATTCTAATTTAAAGTGTTTTTTTATTTTTTGGTTTTGATTTTTTTTTTTTAATGATAAATAGATGATAAGAGTCGTTTATATTTAAAAAGCAACATGTCAGTGTTTATGGTGATGTTTATGGTAAAACTATTCTTGTATTTTTCAAAACTTATAAAAGCGGTGTTAAAATGCTGGCAAGAAAGTTTCGTTATGAGGGGAGTCCTAAAAATACAACAATAGTGAAATACGTACACAAGAAACCATAATGAGATTGAAAGTAAGTGGTTTTCCAAATGGCGGAGCCGATAAAGTGGTCTCGATTGACAATGGTTCCAGTTTGAATCAATTAGTTAAACATCTAGAACTTTCAGATGAATGCAATCTAATAGCTATTCGATTCGGATACCCACCACAGAGGGTCGAAATCGGTGAAGTTGCATTGGAGACCTCATTAGAGGATCTTGGTTTGAGTTCCGGTGAGAGGGTCAACTTAGTTTTGGAAGGTGGTACAATGGCTGCACCAGTGAAGAGGAAAGATCCGGTGTTGAAACCATCGCAAACTTGGATAGAGACTAGTGATGGAGAACGTCGAATATTACAAGTGCATAAAGTTCCTGATGATAATTCGTGTCTATTCCATGCCATTTCATGGTGTATGTACAAGGATATTTCGTTATCTTACCAATTAAGGGAGTTGTGTTCGCGAGTCATCGTGGAGCATCCAATGGTTTATTCAGATGCCATATTGGGGAGACCCAATAGAGAATATAGTGAATGGATATTAAAAAGGGATTCATGGGGAGGTGGTATTGAATTGGCTATATTGTCCAACGAATTACAGATGGGTATATATGTTCTTGACATTGACGCTATTAAATTTGAGAAATTCAATGATGATCTATACGATAAATTCTTTGTTATTCTGTTTAATGGAGTGCATTATGATGCAATCGAAACAGATGATGGAATTTGTGTTTTTGACAAGAGAGATGAGATGGGTGATTTAATACTAAAGAATGTTTTAAATATTGCCAGGCAGTTAAAAGAAAAATGTTATGCATTTAATACTCAAAAGGCCAAGATCATTTGTAACATATGCAAAGAGAAGTTTGTTGGTGAGAGAGATATAGCCAAACATGCAGAGAAGACAGGTCATACAGATTTTGGTCAAAGTTCATAAATAAATAAATTAAGAAGTCAAGTTAAATGGAAAAATAATATTATTATAATCTTATCTATTTATATTGTACACATGCTTGTCCTGTTTAATTCATGACAATTTCACCATCTTGGACGGGTTCTGATACTTCTGTTGTATTATCATTATCATTATTATTATTATCAGCCCAAGGTAAGGTTGGTTCAGTGGATTTCACATTAGCCAAGGATTCGTCCAAATGTTGCTTCAACAAGGTTTCATTTTCCTCCTTCTCTGTTTCCACACCACCATTTTTAATTTGTTCCACTCTATTTAAGAATTTATTCAAATTGCAACCTGCAGCAGCGTCAGCTACTTCTTGTGTATAAGGAACACCCTTCAATTCTTTAACTCTTCTCTTATGAACTTTGGTCTTCAAATGTGTCTTCAATGCAATAGCCGTTTCACAATACTTGGCACAATGTATACAATAATGTTGACCTAAACCCGGTTTTGTTTCATCTAGTGGCTGATTTAGCAGTTTCTGTACCGATTCCTTGGAAGACAGTTCGTTGAAGATCAAATCGAGATCCTTCGTTCTTCTCTTTGTCTTGTATCTCTTCACTGAATATCTACCCATTTATTTAATAGTGTGTGTATGTGCTGGTTCGTAGTGTTTCTAATGCTTTGAATACATACATTCATACTTAGAGATGAGATGAGCTTCTAAGAAAATTTTTCATTTTGCAGAATATTTCACTCAAAGTTGTGACTGTACAAACATCTGAACATTTCTTTCATGTTTGGGTGTTTTTTGAATTTTTATTTTTTTATTTTTTTAAAAACAATTCTATTTCCGTCAGAAATCACAATCCTGATTTCTGACTAAGACGGAGCAAACATCCGAGAGACAATTCACAATCTCATCTGTTATAAAACTATTCATTTGTTCTAACACCTGTTTTGGGGACAGCTCCTAATTCCTGGTTCCCTGGATTCAGAAAACCATCTAAATAATACTCTTTCCAAAATGGCTAGAAGACCAGCTAGATGTTACAGATACCAAAAGAACAAGCCTTACCCAAAGTCTAGATACAACAGAGCTGTCCCAGACTCTAAGATCAGAATCTACGATTTAGGTAAGAAGAAGGCCACTGTCGATGAATTCCCATTGTGTGTCCACTTAGTCTCCAACGAATTGGAACAATTGTCTTCCGAAGCTTTGGAAGCCGCTCGTATTTGTGCTAACAAGTACGTTACCACTGTCTCTGGTAGAGAATCTTTCCACTTGAGAGTCAGAGTTCATCCTTTCCATGTCTTGAGAATTAACAAGATGTTGTCTTGTGCCGGTGCCGATAGATTGCAACAAGGTATGAGAGGTGCTTGGGGTAAGCCTCACGGTTTGGCCGCTAGAGTTGACATTGGTCAAATTATCTTCTCTGTCAGAACCAAGGATAACAACAAGGACGTTGTCATTGAAGGTTTAAGAAGAGCTAGATACAAGTTCCCAGGTCAACAAAAGATTATTTTGTCCAAGAAATGGGGTTTCACCTCTTTGGACAGAGCTGAATACATCAAGAGAAGAGATGCTGGTGAAGTCAAGGATGACGGTTCTTTCGTTAAGTTCTTGTCTAAGAAGGGTTCTTTGGAAGACAACTTCAGAGAATTCCCAGAATACTTCACTAAGGCTTAATTAATTATTTGATTTGTTCTTATATTCTATCATATACTATATTATATATAAATTATTTTAATTTAAACAACTTTTTGTATTCTTTTTTTTAATCAGATGTTTTATTCTTTTGTTTCCATTTTGACGTACCTCTGAACTGTGTTAAATTATGCTGCTTGGTATAAAGCTTCCACTTTTGTTTGACCTCAATGACACTTCGGACTTTCATATTAGATATATTATAGAATCGAAACTTGGTGAGATCCTACTCCCATATAATAACTTAGTTTATAACAATCTTCCCACCATTTTGGCTGGAAGCATGTAAAATTATACTCGATAGAAGAATAAATGAGTTATCTATTAATGAACATAATTTTTACCCGACCTAATGAAATCTAATGAAATTAACTGTCCCTTAAAATATCATACCAATTTCTTCTCTTACTAAGATATTATTACTCAAACGAGTGAGTAATAATGAGTGCCGTTTGCATTGGTGTCTTTTATCAAATATTTTTATTCCTTTTTATCCCTTTAGTCTTAGTTGTAGTCAGAATCGATTATTGGTACGGATGGGAACATGAATTAAGAGTTAGGAAAATAGAAATAGAAAACAATATAAAACGGACTGCTTTACATTAATTCATAGTCTGCTAACTATGAAGCTATTTTGTTGTTCGTGTGAATAGAAAAAAAAATTAGTATACAAATGAATAATAAATGTCTTTTCTTGTCAGGATTTCAAAGACGGAATTGATTTTCAATAAGGAATAAAGGAATTAGGCAATTTCATTTTATACTCATGTTTAATTGCAAGGTTAAACTCAACTTTGAATATCATTACTTCCAAAAGTTCAATTTTAACCATATTAGCAAAAAACCGCAAAGGGAGAAATTTCAATCGCAAATGTTTTTGTCCTTTTTAGTAGTTTGTTAATTAATTAACAATAATTGAGAAAATAACTTGAATTATTCAATTTCCTCATCTGGAATGCTTGAAAAGTATTGATCAACCAAAGATATTTTGGCAAGAAAATATTTTTCTAAAAATGATTTTTAATTGCTCCAAGAAAAAAAGGTTATGACCAATTAAAAAAGTCTTATTTAAATTTGTTTATTTGGCTCTTGTAATACTGACCGTAATAACAAGGGATTATTTGAACTTGATTTTTAGTTTTAAGAGTAATTATTAAATAAATTTAAATTTTAAATCAGCAAAACTTTTAAAACTTAAGTTTTAATATAAATAAAAAAAACCCGGAGCACAATTTCAACTAATACTAATAATTTACACAATTAAGCAATATAACCTCACTAAAATCTTTGTAATTCGTTTCATTAAAGCTTAAGAAAATATATATAAAACGAAACATAGAAGGTTCGAAGGGACGCCCCGGGCGAAACTGTTTTGTTAAGGGTTTTTACCTAACGTCAAATGATAGAACTTTTTTTGGAAGCTATACATTGAACTCATCTTCAAAGAGAAGGCAAGCAAGATATTTGAACTTGAGTTGTTCTCCATGTCCTCATTGTTGCAAAAATGCCTGGTCAGGAACCGATATAGTCTAAAATCCCAATTGCGACTATCTCTTCCACCTATTAGAACATTAAGAAATGCACCAAAATTCGATGAATTCGAACTATATGGTAAAAAACTAAACAACACTGAATATCATCCCCAAAAACCAGAGAATGAATCTCCTGATGAACCTTTTGATTGGGGTGTTTTACAGGATAAGAAGGGTGGTACTAGTGAAATGGAACGGATGGATCGAATCATCAAGATGAAAAAATTGGGTGGGATGGCTCAGGGACTTCTTATTGTTATTGGATTGGGTGTTTGTTTGAATATCTATCTTAAGTGGGCTAATGTAGAGAATTGGTGGTTAAAAACTTTTAATCGTGACTTGAAGATTGACGAGAAGAAGTTGTCCTTTGACAAAACAGGAAAGGCAGAGGGTAAAGCAATAAAATTGCCTGTGATTGATAAAGAAGAATTGAAATTTGATGTACCTGGGTTATATTTTTGGGGCGGTGGGAAGAAAGTTAAATTTCCCAGACGAGTTACGCAGTTTGATAATTTGAAGCTAAGAGACGTTTGTCTTGTCGATGATCAATATAATTTTGCCGTTGATGACAGGGGAAACCTAATAGAATGGAATCTCAAAGATAACAAATTCAATATTATATTAAAAGAACAAGATTTGCAAAAAGTGAAAGAATCTAATGGTTGCTTGTATGGATTAAATAAAAAGGGTGAGGTGCTTATAATTCCATATAGAGATGGAGATTTGGATAACCGACTTGAACGGTATTTGGCTCTACCAGGCAAACTAGAATCCATGATTACTCCTTGGAAACGTGGTCCACGATATGGTCTCAAGATAATGACAGATGGATTGTTCGACCCCTCCATTAGAGAGAACAAGATTGTTGATTTTGATGTTGGTTTAGAACACATGCTGCTACTATCGAATCAGGGAAAAGTATACTCATGTTCTACTGGATGGAAAGAAAATAATGAACTCAGGAAGTCAAGAGGACAGTTTGGTGTCCCTTCATTGTCCCAGTTTGATAAATTTCCTGAGTTAAATCGGTTATACGAAATTAAATTCTTACAGGGGAATACTGATAACCAGAAAATTATAAAGAAAATCTCATGTGGTGGGTTTCACAACTTAGTATTAGACTCTAACAATGAATGCCATTCATTTGGTTGGAATAGATTTGGTCAGTTGGGTTTCCCCATTACCTACATGATGGAAGAAATTTCATACCCGAAATTGATTCCTATGGTTAGCTTTGGACAATTTTATCCATCTAATGAGAATATTGAATTGAGAATAGTTGACATTGATTGTAATGAAGAGACTTCATTTTTCACCGTGGAGGTTTCTACCGCAAATAATCGTAAGGATGTCAAGAGAAGTTATGATTATTTTAGTATGGGTAATGGTATTTATGGTGAATTAGGTAACGGGAGCGTGAAAAATTCCCAGTGGGAACCTACCATGTTAAAGTTAGCAAGAACGGATACAAATGACAACATAAATGAATGGATATGCAATGGAAAATCTCATCACTTGTTGATGAAATCTAATGATGGTAACATATTAAGTTGGGGATTGAATGATAATGGGCAATTAGGAAACGGTAAGGAAAAGATAAAGGGAATTAAACCAGCATACATGCCACGAATTCTTGAATGCGGTGATAAAAGCTTTGAGGAATTAAGTGGTACCAAGTTAAAATTAGCCGATAACAGTCAACAGAAATTGGCCATTGGTAAAGATAGTTGTTGTTTATATTGGAGTTCTTACAAACAAGTTTGAACTAGTTTGTATATATTGTCTAATTAATATTCTTGAAATTTTACGATGTTTATATTACATGTTTTGTTTTAGTTTATCTAAGATACTTAAGTAACAGATACATGGATAAGAATAATAAGAATAATAAAGTATAAAATATGACTTTATCCGTGAATACTCTCTTGTTTATATTATGAATAGTTTCATCTGACACACCCAATGTCCTTAAACTATTAGACATTCTATCTTGAACAGAATCCAGAATTTTATTTTGATGAACTATATCATCAAATGATTGATACCCCATCTCCAAAATCATATCTAGTTGAGCATTCCCTCTTTCAAAAATAGACTGTTCCTTTTGAAGTCCATTATACAGTGGCAACGCACTCTGTTGTTGGGATCTATTGGAAAACGAACGATCATTAATATCGTTGTCGTTATGTATTATTCTCTTATTCATGGTAGAATCCTCCACGAATGGATTTGCCGTTGATTGTGAGCTAAACAACTGAGTTCTTGCATTTGATTGATTATAATTCGCCTTTAATTCCTTAAATTTTGTTGTAAAATCATGTAGATCTGCCCTCAATGTAGCCAATTTATTATTAAATTTTTCCACTTTGACGTCGTCTTCCCCATTACCATTGGCATGAGTCTTTAAAAATTGGTCCAATTGCGTAATGGATTTCTCAAAAGATACTAATGTTGCTGAGATGGCACCTTGTAACGAGATAGGGGCGGTCAAGTTCTCGTTTTCAAAAGTGATTAGGTCCCTTTGGAGTTGAGTCTTCTGCTTCACTGCATGGTTGTATATAGCGTTCTGCGATGCAAGGAATGTAAAAACTAGTTAGTATTAGTGTGGCAATGCTAAGAGTAATTGCTGGGGAGCACATACCATTTCGAAAGAGACCCTGTAGCTATATGCTTTACCGTATCTTCTCCATTCTGTTGGAAAGTTTCATCTGTTCGTTCTTCACACGTTGAAGTTATTATTCTGTGCGACGCGTCGACGCGTTCGTTTCGGTTTGCTGCGTTGCCATTTTGGTGCTGGTTCTAATAGATGCTGGCTATCAAGAAGCAGTCGTTCATGAATGCAAGGGATTCTCTGTTCACATACGCTGGCTCACTTTGTATATATAACAAACAAGCTGCTCGCATCCGTGCTATTATTGTTTCCATCGTGTTTGCTTGCTATACATCAACGACGTACTGCTCTCTATCACCAGCTCATCCTCTCGGTTTGCTAAATTAACAGAAATAAAACACCAGACAACTACCCATTATCACTTATGGATCCTGCTACCCCTCCAAGATCAAGATCAAATGGATCTAGTACCGCCACAGCAAGAAACCAAAACAGGTTTTCCAATGTGAACTCCTCCAACAACGATAATATTCTTCAAACGCCAAATAAAAACTCCTCTTTGTCCATTAGACCCCCAGTGACACCAAGCACTGTACAGAAATTCAAGAACCAACCATTCTTACAGCCTCCCAATGCTGCTTTAAACAGAAGAGGTAACACAGGTTTGAAATCACCAGAGATTTCTCCCTTTATAAGGAGATCCTCCATTGGCTTAAATCTTACAAATGATAATAGTAGACTCGTAAAGAGTGCCAACAATTTACAGGCTGTAAGTAAAGTATTGTTCCCTACGTCGGCATCCCCATCTACCTCACCGGATAATTTGGAACTGCTGCCGCCAAATACTTCTGCTTCATTCTCATCATTCACATTCTCACAGGACAGATCAACGTCACCTACGCCCAAGACTAAGAGGACAAATCATGACATATTTGATTCTCAATTCCAAATAAATTATGAACAACAACAGCAACCATTACAATCTCAAAAGATACAGAAAATAGTTCCTGGAACGCCCAGTGATAAGATAATAACAACTCCACAGGATCCCTCAGAGAGGGAGCAGATGGATACGGATGTAGATTCCGAGTTGGAAGATGAGAATATAATTATTAAAAATGACGTATCGAGTTACAATCCATTCATGGACTCTAAAGTCCCAACGAGAGAAGAACGTTTACAAAGAAGACAAAAACTTATCAGCGAAAATCCAGATATTGAAGATACAATCACTTACATTAATAAGAGAGATAAGACAAAAGTGACTAAGATAAAATTGGATAAGGAACAGAGAGAATCTTATAAACCAAGAATGCTATTCGAGGACGAAATATATAATGATCAGGATAAACAATAAAGAAATGCAATGCTGGAGCATACATATATAACTAAATAAAAATAAACGTTTCAACTTTTGTTTCCATATATGCTG
This sequence comes from Naumovozyma castellii, assembly GCF_000237345.1. Lineage (NCBI taxonomy): Eukaryota > Fungi > Ascomycota > Saccharomycetes > Saccharomycetales > Saccharomycetaceae > Naumovozyma > Naumovozyma castellii. The sequence continues at coordinate 28,692 of NC_016500.1, read as the reverse complement.
TTGATATTGTGTCTTATTAACGTATAATATATATATATATATATATATATATATATTGGCACGTGACCTGTCGTCACTCAGAACGGCTCCTTAATACGTAATTTGATGAAATTAGTATTATTGGAAAATTCGATCCGATCCAAAATATACAACATTAACTTGTAAGAGAACACCAATTTGCAAACCTTTGCTAAACACAGGAGTCTTAATTCACACCATACGCCCTAAAAGATGCGATTGTCTCAAACTTTGATAGCGTTTTTTCTCTTTGTTTCCACTATAATTGCACATCCTTTAACCACGGAAGGGGAGGACGAAGATGCTAAGAAATTGGAACAAGCATTTTCATTACCTGATCTCGTCAAGCTAAAGGATAACAGTGTCCCCTCTCATTGGCAGCTCAGTGATTCGACCAAATTGAACGAAGGTAGAGTGATTCTAACTCCACAAGTCAACTCCAAAGGTTCTCTCTGGTTGAAAAATGCATACCCATTGAAAGATGCTTTTACGATCGAATGGACTTTCAGATCAGTTGGCTTTGTCGGTAAATCTCCCTTAAATGGTCTTGCATTTTGGTTTATTAACGAAAAGGGCCTCAAAGATGATCATAATTTATTTAATGGTCCATCTAAATTTGATGGGTTAAATTTCGTAGTGGATTCCAATGGTCCAACGGGTCCCTCTATTAGAGCTCAATTGAATGATGGATCGGCATCCTTCACTAATGAAATTGTTTATGATCAATCATTTGCTTATTGTTTATTTGGATATCAGGATTCCTCAGTACCTTCCACTATAAGATTAACTTATGATAGATCCGATGATAATTTATTGAAATTACAAGTGGATAATAGAGTTTGTTTCCAAACCAGAAAGATTCAATTACCTGAATCGAAATATAAGATTGGTGTTTCTGCCACTGTGGGGAAAGATTTAGAATCCTTTGAAATTCTAAAGATGAATTTGTATAATGGTGTTATTCATGATTCTTTAATCCCCAATGTTAATGCTATGGGTCAACCTAGATTTGTGACCAAGATGATAGATACCAAGACCGGGAAGGAAAAACTTGTAGATAAGGAGACTAAGAATATGCTGGAGGATAAAGTTACCAACTATGAGATTATGAAAAAGTTGAATCGTGTAGAGGGTAAAGTGTTGGCTAATGATATCAGTGGGCTGGAAGAACAATTGAATCAAATTATTAAGTTGCAAAGTGATTTAATCAAATATATGGAACAATTTTCCTCTACAGTCAACTCACAATTGAAAGTTTCAGGAGGTGGTGAAACGGGGAAGGAAACTTCGAGCGAACAATTTAAAGATTTATTAAATTTTAATGAAAACGTTAAAAAGATGCTGGATGAGACGGAAAGATTGAGAGAGCAGAATAAGAATGTCAATTTACAAGGCCCTCACATTGATGATATTGTAGCGCGACTAGCCGTGTGGCTAGTGCCACTATTTTTAATTGTTGCCGTAGTAGCCTATTACACTTTCAAGATCAGACAAGAGATTGTGAAGACGAAATTGTTGTAGGAGTACCGGGCAGGCAATTCTATACGTGTGTCATATACTATATAATATCTATTTACCGTAATGAACAATGGATAAGTCATTGCAGTGGATAAGAAAGTATGCACCAGGAGTCGGGGGTGCTGTGCCCAAGGCCCAGTGCAGCAGTTGTGCTGGTTCCTGGCAGAGCCATTGCGTAGAGGATGTTATCGTATAGATTAACGTTAGAGATTTCAACACAGAAACTCATCAGGGAGAAAACTTAACGTTCGCGTCACCCAACAAAAAGTGGATTTTCAACCGAGACTAAAGGTAAATTGCCACAGGGTCTCATCTGGCCACGTTGTCACAAAGCTATAAATATATTCACATATCGTGGGCCTCTATCCCTATATCCATAATCTCTATTTCGGACCTTTGTGGCTGTGTATCTTGCCCTTGCTCTCTCGGAACGTAACGTAACATTAGTATTAGTACTTCATCCCACACCATTCCAATTCAATAAATTATTAAGGATGTCAGATTACCAGGAAAAGCTGGTGCCCGCGAAGGAGTCGAGGGGGTCTTCACTAGCTAGCTTCCCGTCCAGTTTGTCAATGGATTTCAGCGAGGCTACCATACCGTTGGAATCCTTCAGGACCAGGTCGAGGCTCTTACTGAATAGAATATTTGCATCCCTAAAGAAAAAGCAAGTTTACAAATTCGTAGCGATTCTTCTCTTGGTCACTTGTGTGACTGTGTTGAGAAATGGAAGGAATGAACCTTCGTTGTTTACCGCCGTCAACAAGAATACTGTCTCTAAGAAGAAAGATTTGCTTAATGTGGATATATCGAAACAATTGAGATTTATTCCATGGTCCAAGCTACCATTGAATGAGGAGACGACGAACCAACAATTCAAGAAGGCTGGGGTTACTGGGTTTGTATCTAATTTGGTCGCCATTAGGGACACATTTAAATGTGAAGACTGTATATATGATAACACAATAGAATATTCCGATTGGAGTGAACTTCTAGAAGACGATTTAATTGCGTTAAGACGCCAAATGTTGAAGAGAAATAATGCTCTTTCAAAAGAAGTCAAAGATAAGAAAGAGGACGATTGGTCAGAAGAAAAAATCATAAAGGAACATTGGTTTAGATTCGGTGGTGCACCTATATGGTTGGAGACAGAGCAATGTTTCTTGGTGTTTACTAGACTAGGTTATACCAGAGGTAACAAAGGTCATCCTCACGTTTCCCTGATTAGAGCCCAAGCCTTCGATAGAGATTGGAAGGAAATTCAAAATAAACGTATCCCATTTAGTGATGTCGTCATGCCCTCCGATTTAGACAAAGAATTACAATTACTGGATAGAGAGTTGGGTGCCAGCTCATGTGACCCGCTCCAAGGTGAGCCAACCATGTATGAAGAATGTATTGTGGAAAAGACTAAGAATTCTTTGAAGAGTACACAAAGAAGAGAGGAAATCTTATCAAGATATTTCTTAACATTCCCTACAATCATTGATGTGCCATTTGTATTCCATGGTGACTTGAACGGACCGGAGGATCCACACGTCATCTTGAGGAAGACAGAATCCATGGAGGAACCAGTATTGGTGTTCAATATGCTCGATGAAGTGGAAAAAAAGAGAAGAATCTTTTCGTTCATGCCATTCAGGAAGATTGATCCCCTAGTGAAATTTACTGTTCCAAGCTTGAAATTAAACGAAAAGGAAAAAAATTGGACACCTTTCTTCCATAATGATTTCCATAATAGTAAACTATCCAGAGGTACCATTCATTTCATTTATAGTTTCAAGCCCTTAAGGATATTGCAATGTTCTCTAAATGATGGTATTTGTGATGTTGTATTCGGGAAAACTGAACGGAGTTCAGATGACGATAAGGATGGTGAGACCTATGGTAGCATGCGTGGTGGGACACAATTTTATAAACTTCCATCTGTTTTACCTGGTATTGAAGATAAAACCATGTGGTTAGGGTTCCCCAAATTACATTTATTCAATAGTGGTTGTAATACTCATTATTATAGGCCCATGATGGCGTTGTTGGTGGAGGAGAAAGGTACTTATAACTTAGAATTGGAAGTACCGGTATTAGATTTCGGCCTTGATGTGAAATCGTGGAACTTGAAAGGGTATTATTGTGATCATATTAGTATTTTGAGTCCGAATTCCATTGCCTATTGGGAAGTGGTTAACCAAGATCCAGTAACCAAGGAATATGAAGATTATCTTGCTGTGTCGATGAGTGAAGCAGACACCTTCTCTAGAGTGATTGTATTGAAGGGTGTCTTGAATTACATTCTGGGTATCTACAGGGATAAGCAAATCAATGAGAGTTTTCAACTTGGTGATGAAGCTTCTATTGCTTCAGCTAAGACTTTAAAATGTATGGACGAGTTTGCAAGACAGCAATCTAGCAAATACGACAAATCACATCCCAAACCTTGAGACCATTCACAAGACTACTACTACTACTACTACTAATATTAATAACATATAGACTACAATAGAATACGTAATTTTTTTTTGCTGACAAAAAAATGATAGCACCGTTTCCATCCGAGCCGGTCCGCTGAAACGAATATGAAGGGGAACTTTTCGTATAAAGACAAAGAAGAACCAAGTCTTAATATTCAATGCTAATTCTTGGTCCCTCTCAAAAAATAAGAGCATTCAATAACAGCCTAAAATGGTTCAAGCTAAACAATGGGTAATGAAAGCCGCCCCAATCCCTGGGAAGCCATTCAATTTCAACTTTAAGGATGACAAGGCTACATTCAAACTAATTGAGAAGGAATTATCTGAGAAGGATCTATCTGACGGGGATCTACTAGTGCAAACCTGCTATTTGTCCAATGATCCTGCACAGAAATTTTGGATTGCCACAGTGGATAAGAATTACTCTGCTGGTGTTTCTCCAGGTGAAATTATTCCTGCAAGAGGGATTGGAAAAGTAATTGCGTCGAAGAATGCCGGGTACCAAGTTGGTGACTACATTAGTACATACACTGGATGGACTACACATGTCGTCATCACGAAGACCAAATTGGACGAAGGATTCTCATCCAAGATTTCCAAAGATAAAGTAGGGGAATTATGGTGGTATCTTTCTGTGTTTGGTGGTACTGCATTGACCGCTTATTTTATTTTTTATAAGTATGCAGAATTGCAAGAAAGAGAGGAGGATTATGGTAAAGTGTTTTTAATCTCCGGTGCTGCTGGAGCCGTGGGTAATGTATGTATTCAATTAGCAGTTCACGCATTCAAGGCTTCTAAAGTTATTGCCATTGCTGGTGGTGCCGAAAAGGTTAAATATGTGGAATCCTTTGGTAAGAATGTTGTTGGTGTAGATTACAAGGACCCCAATTTCAAGGAAAATTTAATGAAAGCAGCTGGTGGAGTCAATACTGTTGATTATTTCATTGACAATGTTGGTGGTGAGATTCTTGATTTGGGTGTCAATTTATTGAAGCAAAAAGCCATGTTATTAGCCTGTGGTTCCATTAGTGGGTATAATGATTCTTCGAAACTGGTATTTAAGAATTATGTCTCTGTTATAACGAAGAGATTAACCATTAAAGGGTTATTGTTGACTGACAACCTTAGTGAATTCCCTCAAGGTATGGCCAAATTGCAAGAATTAGTGCAAAAGGGATCACTTGATGTGGCTACCTCAGCAACTTTGAAGGATGCCACGGGTGATAAATTCCAAGAAGTTCCATTGATTTGGGATGGATTATTCAAGGGTACCAATAAGGGTAAATTGATAACTAAGGTCTGTGACTGCTGTTAGATTCTTTTTACGTAAGTAACCTACGTAGGATTATTACGCAATCTATATATTTATGCCTAGAAACATAGCAATCAGTGACCGATGTATTAATTTCCAAAATTTCCCAATTAGGATTGATGGTAAATTTTCCTTCGACTATGGCACTATTGTGTTTAGATCATTCAGAAAAAATGCTTATTTCCTAGAGTCTATCTTGTTTGACATTGTCAATTTCTCCTCTACCCTTTAATCAATAACATGGGCTAGAAGGTTAATGCTACTTTGGACAGGGCCCCCAAATGATTGTACTCACAACTATTTATTTGTGGCAAGAACATAAACACACAGTAAAAGTAATTATTTAATCATGTTCACATTTTCTGGTACACTATGTGCTTGAAACCACTAGAATAAGTCCTAAGAGCATTATCATATTTAACTAGAGTCAGCAGACACCAACATTATTGAGAGCTGTGGTGCCTAACTCTAAAGATTTGAATGATAATAACTTGGTACATACATAAGCTAACAAGGTGTATGAAGAGGGTTCCTTCCATGCCAGACTCTGGCCTGGGCAACATTTGAGAAGGCGCACAACTTTTGTAAAGTTAAAAACATCGTTCTCGTCACTAAGGAGGGACCCAGCTTGACTACATAAGTAATTTAGCTACTCCAAAACAACAGAAAGTAGGCAAATGATTTAGATAGTAGCATCATTGTGCATAAAATTAAAGAAAATCCAGATGAAAAATTATAGAAATACATGTTTCACCCATCTATGAACACCCACAAAATATTACCGGGCTCCAAGTTCTTGATCAAGTCTATGGTTTCAAGGGCCGGGAAGATGGGAGAATATTATCATTGCTTCTTTTGTTAATTTATCATACCGTAAAAATACCTGATAAATAATGATACTTAAAATAATTGGATAGAAGATTCCTTTAATTTATAATTCTCGTGATGCTGGAGTTGTATTTTTACGTCGTTATATGTCAAGAGTGTTTCCTTATTCGATCATTAGATCGGACATTTTTAAGATCGATCTTACCGATCGCAAATGCGCTATTCAGAAAAAAACAATATCTCCTCTTCTCTGTGACATTTGTGTGCGGATAAATAGCGACAACATGAACTGCGTAACTTTAGAGTTGAAAAAATGGCTTGCTCTCTTCTTGGGAAACATTGCCAAAAATTTCAGCTTCCGCTCCAATCTGCCCCAACCTCTGTCGACATAGTATATATCTGTTTTATATTTATTTTGTCTGTCATAATATAGATTCCTTATTCCCTGCATTCCATTAAGTTACTAAAGATGTCAGGCGATTACGGAGTACTGTTGTCTGGCGAGGAATCGAGGAAGTCACCTGAACATGGCTCCCCAGTCAGCTTCTCAATGGATTTCAGCGAGGCTGCCATACCGTTGGAATCCTTCACGACAAGAATAAGGCTTTTACTGAATAGAATATTTGCATCCTTGAAGAAAAATCAAGTTTACAAACTAATAGCGATTCTCCTCTTGGTCACTTGTGTGACTGTGTTGAGTCATGGAAGAAATGAACCTTTCTTGTTTTCTACCGCCGCTGTCAACAAGAATACTGTCTCTAAGAAGAAAGATTTGCTTAATGTGGATATATCGAATCAATTGAGATTTATACCATGGTCCAAACTACCGTTAAGTAAGGAGACGACGAAGCAACACTTCAAAGAGGCTGGGGTTACTGGGTTTGTATCTAATTTGGTCGCCACTAGGGACACATTTAAATGTGAAGACTGTATATATGATAACACAATAGAATATTCCGATTGGAGTGAACTTCTAGAAGACGATTTAATTGCGTTAAGACGCCAAATGTTGAAGAGAAATAATGCTCTTTCAAAAGAAGTCAAAGATAAGAAAGAGGACGATTGGTCAGAAGAAAAAATCATAAAGGAACATTGGTTTAGATTCGGTGGTGCACCTATATGGTTGGAGACAGAGCAATGTTTCTTGGTGTTTACTAGACTAGGTTATACCAGAGGTAACAAAGGTCATCCTCACGTTTCCCTGATTAGAGCCCAAGCCTTCGATAGAGATTGGAAGGAAATTCAAAATAAACGTATCCCATTTAGTGATGTCGTCATGCCCTCCGATTTAGACAAAGAATTACAATTACTGGATAGAGAGTTGGGTGCCAGCTCATGTGACCCGCTCCAAGGTGAGCCAACCATGTATGAAGAATGTATTGTGGAAAAGACTAAGAATTCTTTGAAGAGTACACAAAGAAGAGAGGAAATCTTATCAAGATATTTCTTAACATTCCCTACAATCATTGATGTGCCATTTGTATTCCATGGTGACTTGAACGGACCGGAGGATCCACACGTCATCTTGAGGAAGACAGAATCCATGGAGGAACCAGTATTGGTGTTCAATATGCTCGATGAAGTGGAAAAAAAGAGAAGAATCTTTTCGTTCATGCCATTCAGGAAGATTGATCCCCTAGTGAAATTTACTGTTCCAAGCTTGAAATTAAACGAAAAGGAAAAAAATTGGACACCTTTCTTCCATAATGATTTCCATAATAGTAAACTATCCAGAGGTACCATTCATTTCATTTATAGTTTCAAGCCCTTAAGGATATTGCAATGTTCTCTAAATGATGGTATTTGTGATGTTGTATTCGGGAAAACTGAACGGAGTTCAGATGACGATAAGGATGGTGAGACCTATGGTAGCATGCGTGGTGGGACACAATTTTATAAACTTCCATCTGTTTTACCTGGTATTGAAGATAAAACCATGTGGTTAGGGTTCCCCAAATTACATTTATTCAATAGTGGTTGTAATACTCATTATTATAGGCCCATGATGGCGTTGTTGGTGGAGGAGAAAGGTACTTATAACTTAGAATTGGAAGTACCGGTATTAGATTTCGGCCTTGATGTGAAATCGTGGAACTTGAAAGGGTATTATTGTGATCATATTAGTATTTTGAGTCCGAATTCCATTGCCTATTGGGAAGTGGTTAACCAAGATCCAGTAACCAAGGAATATGAAGATTATCTTGCTGTATCGATGAGTGAAGCAGACACCTTCTCTAGAGTGATTGTATTGAAGGGTGTCTTGAATTACATTCTGGGTATCTACAGGGATAAGCAAATCAATGAGAGTTTTCAACTTGGTGATGAAGCCTCTATTGCTTCAGCAAAGACTTTAAAATGTATGGACGAGTTTGCAAGACAGCAATCTAGCAAATACGACAAGTCACATCCCAAACCTTGAGACCATTTGTAACAATATAGACACGTTTATACTACCACTAATAATAGGAAAAAGAAGAAGAAGAAAGCTGCATCTACACAATACATAATTAAATCATCTTTCCTTGAATACAGTCAAACATTTTGGTTATGCAAGGTACCGTATGCATAGCCATTCCTGTTTATAGCACAATCTATTTTTAATATCAGTTATAAATAGCGTGATATGATGCATTTCTTTACATAGCTTCTTACTGAAACAGCAGCCCTTTTAATTGTATCAGGTGACATTGGTTTCAACATACTATTTCCAAACAAAGAAAAATTAACCGCCTACAAGAATGTTACGTAAGCGATTGTTTCTTGTTGTTGTTTTGCCCTTACCCGATTGGGAAAAGATCTTCATCCATCCAAAAAAGGAAAAGAAACTGTGGCATATTTGGTCACCGCCCAGACAAAGCCGCAGGAAACCCTTTGTTGTCTGGGGCCGCTGCGGCAGTTTCTGTGCGCGGCGTTCGAGCCGTTGTTTTTTGTGCAAATTTCGCTTTTCCTTTTTTCTTTGTTTCCGTCGAGCTTTTGCTCCTCCCTTTCCTCTGACACTTTTTGAAACTTTTCATCCAACAAACTGAACTAAAACAACTGGACTTAACTAAGTGCTATCTGCAATTACAATTACAACCACAAACAACACACTGCTAGACCCATATAACAGAACTACACAATACCGGAGTGTCTATCCATTACAGAACAATACAAATATCCATATAGCATTTTTTCTCTTTTCACCATCTTCTTCCATCTCAACCACACTACCACAACAAAAACATACAAACCATTAAAAAATGTCCTATGAGGATTTCAGGGATAACTACCTACTGGACTACCCTCTTGCGCCTCCAGAGGAGTTGCCTAAAAAACCATTATCTGACTATATAGTAGCATGCATATTATCCCTAGCCGTAGCATTCGGTGGATTCATTACTGGCTGGGATACAGGTACCATTTCAGGTATCGTCGCCCAGGAAGACTTTATACAAAGGTTCGGTGAGCGACGTAGCAACGGTTCACATCATTTGTCCAATGCAAGAACGGGGATTATCGTCTCCCTGTTCAATATAGGGTGTGCCGTTGGAGGGATTGTTTTATCCAGAGTTGGTGATAAATTTGGTAGAAAGAAAGGGCTGATGGTCGTCATCGTCATATATATTGTGGGGGTCATTGTACAAATATCCACACAAAAGGCCTGGTATCAATATTTCATTGGAAGAGTCGTCTCAGGACTGGGTGTCGGTGGTATTGCCGTGTTATGTCCCATGTTAATTTCTGAAATTTCACCAAAACATTTGAGAGGAACTTGCATATCATTTTATCAATTGATGATTACCGCAGGGATCTTCCTGGGGTATTGTACCAATTATGGTACTAAAGATTATAACAATTCTGTGCAATGGAGAGTGCCCCTCGGGTTATCATTTGCATGGGCTTTAATTATGATTGTTATCTTATTTTTCGTTCCTGAATCACCTAGATTTCTTTGTGAAATAAATGACCCGGAAAAGGCAAAGAGATCCATCGCTAAGATCCATAACGTAAGTGTAAAGGATCCATCTGTACAAACTGAAGTCGATTTAATCATGTCAGGTGTAGAATCTGAAAAATTAGCAGGTAGTGCATCGTGGCGTGAATTGTTATCCACAAGGACAAAAGTAAGACAAAGAGTAATTATGGGTATCATGATCTTAATGTTACAACAATTGACTGGTGATAATTATTTCTTCTACTATGGTACAATTGTGTTTAGATCTGTCGGATTAAACGATTCTTTCCAAACATCCATCGTCTTTGGTGTCGTCAATTTCTTTTCAACGTTCTTCGCTCTATATACAGTGGATAACGTCGGTCGAAGATTAATGTTACTTTGGGCGGGTGCCGCAATGACTGCATGCTTAATTATTTATTCATCTGTCGGTGTGACAAGATTATGGCCACACGGTGAAGGTAATGGCTCATCTAAGGGTGCAGGTAATTGTATGATCGTGTTCACCTCATTTTACATTTTCTGCTACGCCATGAGTTGGGCACCAATCCCATGGGTTCTTGTTGCAGAATCATACCCAATAAGAGTTAAATCAAAATGTATGGCAGTGTCAGCAGCATCAAATTGGATATGGGGGTTTCTTATCAGTTTCTTCACTCCATTTATTACATCTTCCATTAATTTTTATTATGGTTATGTCTTTGTTGGCTGTCTAGTATTTTCATGGTTTTATGTGTTTTTCTTCATTCCTGAAACAAAGGGTTTGTCATTAGAAGAAATTCAAACTCTTTGGGATGAAGGTGTAGCACCTTGGAAATCCGCTAAATGGGTTCGTCCATCGAAAAGAACTTATGATTATGATCTAGAAAAATTCCAAAAGGATGAAAATCCATGGTATAAAGCATTTAATTAATAAAGCATGTTAGCATTTAGGCATTTGAACAATTCGGACATTTTTTTAACCCATATCCATTAATATACTAATTTCCCTCCAATATGTTATTATTTATTGCTTCCACACACACATTAAGGTAAAGTGATTCTTATCCACTTACTGTCCTGTACCGAATAAATATTCTTAATCCTGATTTTTATTACCTCTATATAATCGAACTCTTTAATAATAATATAATTAACAATAATGTCCTAATTCTCAATTCATCTCTCCGTGACTCACTCAGCTTCTGTATTATCTATATTTGAGCCATCTCGGAGAAATTTTTCTTTGCATGCAACAAAGTGAAAAAATTATATAGCCAAAGGAAAATAAAAAAAAGTGACACCAAAAAATGTTCTTGCCACATCGGAGTAGAGGAACCATCAATAAACCATTGCAAAGCGACATGTCTTGCATACCTTGGGTTTATGATGACATTACAACATGTGCCAGAGAGAGAATTAACTACGTGGTACCATTAATACTAATAATTTCTACGACATTATTCATTATTTACACCGTAACTTTCAGCTATCTCAATGGCAATATCTCACCTTACCATGACGGTACGACTGTGGAATATCTAGAACAGGAACCGTCGTTGGTTGATGAAGTTACACCTTTACTACAAGAAGCAGCTCCTACGAATTACCGAAGTAGTACTGTGGATATTACTACAAAGACAATGACTTCCCTTAAGGACAGACATTTCTCAATAGAACGATTGCAAGTGCAAAAGCTCAATGGTGATCCACATGGGAAAGCTATCCTTATTAGAAGAAATTTTGCTGAAAAATCAAGAGTAATTGCAGAATTGATGCTAGTCCTGTGCCAACTGGTAATCCACTTCTTCATCTTTAAAAATTATAGAAATAAGATAGAAGATTTCCAAGGTAATAAGATTTTAGTTCTTCTATCAGAGTGGCTAGTTATAAGTATAATTGTTGGTGCTCGTCTTATCAATATAAACCAGTCATTCAAATGGATCAATAATCATATGGGTAACTTGTGGGTGATCTCCTTCTCTTCATACACAGTGCTATTTTTGTCGTGTTTATTGCCATTTCGTTCGTCACTAATAGGACATATACTTGATCCTACCCTTAGAAAGTACTATGCCTGTCAATTTGTTCTCAATGGTTTATTATTCACTCTATTATTCTTTGCACCTGTCGGTAACAGTTTCCCCATTCTCTATAAGACAGATGACCATATAACAGCATCACCTGAACCAATTGCATCTATTGCAAGTTTTGTCTCATGGGCATGGATAGATAAATTGATATGGAAAGCACACAATTCATCCATCACAATGCAAGACGTTTGGGGATTAAGATTGGAAGATTATTCAATATTTGTTGCTAAAAGTTTCAGACACTATACGAACAATCTTTCAAAAAATCGTGATTTTACAGTCAATTTAATTCTTTTCTTTACCAAATATTTGAGTATACAAGCTATTTGGGCAACTATTGCCGCTTTTGCCACATTATTCCCAACATTACTTTTACGAAGAATTTTAGAGTATGTCGAGGATCAAAGCTCAGCACCAAGAAGTTTGGCTTGGTTTTATGTCACATGTATGTTTCTTTCGAGAATTCTGGTGTCCATTTGCGAAGGTCAAGCGTTATTCCTTGGGAGAAGAGTTTGTATTAGAATAAAGAGCATCGTCATTTCTGAGATTTATAATAAAGCCCTAAGAAGGAAGGTTTCTGTAAAATCCAACAAGGTCTCCGCTGAGGATCTTGATCCTCAAGATGTAAACGAACAGAAGCATATTGATGGGGATGAAGAATCATCAGATCCTTCCTCTGCAAATTTAGGTGGAATTATCAATTTAATGGCCGTTGATGCATTTAAAGTTTCTGAAGTTTGTGCATACCTTTTTGCATTTGTTGAAGCAACTGTCATGGCCATCATTTCATTGACTCTTCTCTATAGGCTTATAGGTTCTTCCGCCATTATTGGCACAATCGTTATCTTAATTGCCGCACCAGCCAATTATTACTTCGCTACTTTGTTAGGGAAGATTCAAAAAGCCACTTTACTAGTTACAGACAAACGTATTCAAAAGCTTAACGAATCTCTTCAAGCTATTCGTATTATTAAATTTTTCTCATGGGAGGATAATTTCGAGAAAAGCATTAATGATGTAAGAGAACAAGAATTACAATTATTGCTAAAGAGATCTATGGCTTGGGTGTGCAGCTCCTTTGTCTGGTTTGTTACGCCCTCCCTTGTCACTGCAGCAGCATTTGCATTTTACATATATGTTCAAAAGGAAGTGCTGACAACTCCAATTGCCTTCACAGCTCTTTCATTGTTTACTTTATTGAGGAACCCATTGGATCAATTGTCAGATATGTTAAGTTTTGTAATTCAATCAAAAGTTTCGTTGGATAGAATCAGGGATTTCCTGTTGGAAACTGATACTGCAAAATATGATCAACTTACAGTTGCTCCACAAGGCGATCAATTAGAATTCAAAAATACTACCGTTTCTTGGGATTCTAGCGCACAAGATTTTAAGTTAAAGGATTTAAATATTGATTTTAAGATTGGAAAATTAAACGTTGTCATAGGCCCAACAGGTTCGGGTAAAACGTCGTTGTTAATGGCATTATTAGGTGAAATGAAAATCATGGAAGGTGAAATTATTGTTCCATCATTAGACCCTAGAGAAGACCTCGTTGTTGATGAAAATGGGACTACCAATTCGATTGCCTATTGTTCTCAAGCTGCGTGGTTATTAAATGATACTGTAAGAAATAACATTTTGTTTAATAGTCCTTATAATGAGGCAAGATATACTTCTGTGATAGAAGCATGTGGCCTAAAACGTGATTTTGAGATTCTTAAAGCTGGAGATATGACTGAGATTGGGGAAAAAGGTATTACTTTATCTGGTGGTCAAAAACAAAGAGTCTCTTTAGCAAGAGCCATGTACTCTAACTCTCGTCATATCCTATTAGATGATTGCCTTAGTGCTGTTGATTCTCACACTGCTTTGTGGATTTATGATAATTGTATTACAGGTCCATTAATGGATGGAAGAACTTGCATTTTGGTGTCTCATAACATAGCTCTGACATTAAAAAACGCTGATTTAGTTGTTATTCTCGAGGACGGGAAAGTGAAAGATCAAGGTGACCCAATGGAACTTCTACAAAAAGGATTACTAGGTGAAGACGAATTAGTTAAGAGCAGCATCTTATCTAGACATGCTTCCTCTGTCAATTTAAACAGCCAAAAGAGTACTACAACTTTGCAGGCTTCAAAGCACCCAAAACCTGAAACGTCTAAACCTCAACAAACAGATGCTGAACGTACAGAATCAGGGAAGCTTATAGCCGAGGAAACTAAATCTGAAGGTCAAGTTGATCCAGAGGTCTATACATGGTATATTAATATTTTTGGTGGGTGGAAAACGCTATCTATGGTAGCGTGTATATTTGTTCTGGCTGAATTACTTTATGTTAGTCAATCGTGGTGGGTTAGGTCGTGGGCATCGAATAATTTGGCTGAAGGTGCCATGGTGACAATTAGCTCGACAATAGATTATTGTGTTTTAAACAGTAAACGTCTAGCTGATATTTTAACTCTATCCGTTCCACCTACTGAAATATCTTCTTCTCCAGCTTCAACATCTAGCCAAAAACATTCCACTATGTATTATCTTTCAATATATTTTTTGATTGGTATAGCACAAGCATTACTCGGATCCCTTAAAGTATTAATCAACTTCTTTTTAGGTGTTAAGGCATCTAGGAAAATTTTTATCGACCTACTGAAAAAAGTAATGCATTCCAAACTGAGATTCTTTGATTCTACTCCTATTGGGAGGATCATGAATCGTTTTTCTAAGGATATTGAGGCTATCGATCAAGAATTGGCTCCAGTCGTTCAAGGTGCCTTTTATTCTCTTGTAAGTTGTGTGACCACTATCCTATTGATTACCTTTATTACTCCTCAGTTTTTGTCTGTGGCCATTCTTGTCACTGGTTTATATTACCTCATTGGTTATTTTTACTTGGCGGCCTCCAGAGAATTCAAACGTTTTGATTCAATCACCAAGTCCCCTATTTATCAACATTTCTCAGAAACCTTGGTTGGTGTCACCACCATCCGTGCCTTCGGTGATGAAGGTAGATTTATGCAAGAAAACTTGTCTAAGATCGATGAGAACAATAGACCATTTTTCTATTTATGGGTGGCAAATCGTTGGTTATCGTTTAGAATCGATATGGTGGGTGCATTGGTTGTTTTTGGATCGGGTTCATTTATTATCTGGAATATTAAGAATATTGATGCTGGTATGGCAGGTATTTCTTTAACGTATGCTATTTCTTTCACAGAAGGAGCCTTATGGTTGGTTAGATTATATTCTAATGTTGAAATGAATATGAATTCTGTGGAAAGATTAAAGGAATACATGAAAATAGAACAAGAGCCATATGAAGACGCTACTTGTACTCCACCACCTGAGTGGCCCCAGGAAGGTAAAATCGAGGTTTGTGATTTGTCATTACGTTATGCCGAAGGGTTGCCAAGAGTAATTAAAAATGTCACGTTTACAGTTGCACCCAAAGCTAAAATTGGTATTGTTGGTAGAACTGGTGCTGGGAAATCTACAATAATCACGGCTTTATTTAGATTTTTGGATCCTGAAACAGGTTACATTAAGATTGATAATATTGACATCACATCGATAAATTTGAATAAACTCCGTCGTTCAATTAACATTATTCCTCAAGATCCAACATTGTTTACGGGGACAATTAAATCCAATTTAGATCCGTATGGAGAATATTCTGATGAAGATATGTTTACAGCATTGAGACGTGTTAATCTGGTTCCTGAGGATGTGTCATCGAATATTGAAACAGAATCAATTTCATCGCAAAATGTAAACAAATTCTTAAATTTAAACAATGAGATCAGTGAAGGTGGCTCTAATTTATCACAGGGACAAAGACAATTGGTTTGCTTAGCACGTTCGTTATTAAGAAGTCCTAAGATTATGCTTCTAGATGAAGCGACTGCATCAATTGATTACAACTCTGATGCCAAAATTCAAGAAACGATTAGAAAGGAGTTTAATAGTAGCACTATTTTGACAATTGCACATCGTTTGAGATCGGTTATCGATTATGACAAGATTTTGGTAATGGATGCAGGGGAGGTGAAAGAGTATGATCATCCTTATTCTCTATTGCTAAATAAGAAGAGTATTTTCTACAACATGTGTGAGAATAGTGGTGAACTGGACCTTCTGATAGATATGGCCAAAGAAGCATTTGTAGAAAAGTTAAACTGAAAGTTCTCATACTTACCTTAATAATACGATTAGTAGTGATACATTAGTACTTACAATTCATATAATGTCATTATAAACTAAAAAATCTTGGTTGTCTTACCTCTTTCTAACCACACTACTTTCTCTAAACAACCTTCCTCTTCGAAATCTTTTTGTAAAGCTTCTCTACCTTGCTGGAAGTGTGTCCACTCTTCAAAGTGAACTGGAATAATAACATCGGCACCAATCTTCTTAGATAGATTGGCTGCATCTTTCCCAGACATGGTAATCTTATAAGGTTCCTTGTGAATTTTACCATCTGGAGGACCATAAGCAACGCCTAGGTTACAAATAAATGACTTGACATTATATTTCTCACCGATCTGTTCCAATTCCTTAATGTAGATAGTATCACCTCCAAAATAAATAACGTTAGGCAAACCATTGACACCAGTACCGAGGGAATTCGTATGTAAGAGAAAACCAATAACCTCCCCACCTAGCATATGTTCGCATGGAGTGGCTGTGATGGTGAAATTCTTACCACCAAGCTCTATTGCAATAGTCTCCCATGGTTTCAAGCCAGAAACCCCAGGATATAAAGATAAATTCTTAGCACCATCCATGGTAGTCAAAATACGGCGCCCAGGTAACAATGTTCTTCCTGTAGCATCCAAATTATCAGGATGATCCTCGTGACTTAATAAGATAGCATCGATGGGTGGTAGCTGTTCAATCTTAAGACCTGGGTCTAATGTCTTTTCAAGGACGGCAATACCCATATCATAGGTGGTAGCATTATCGAAAGCTGGATCAGTTAAAAACCGGGCTCCATCGATTTCAATGATGGTTGTGGCAGTACCAATATAGGTTATACTTAAATTGCTATCAAAAGTCATTATTGTTTTATTTTGAGTTGTTTATTTCAATATATTAGAGATATTAACAAATAATTTTTTCTAAAGTTACTTGCTATACATTTGTAGGTCTTTTATAGATCAAACTTTTAAATAAGGAGATTTCCAAAAAGTTGCTACTATCATTTTTCAGTTTGTTTTCCAATTGTCCGTTTTTTTTCAATTGTGCGTTCGAGAGAGAAATGCAACTATCAAAATTGAAATCCCAAATCCAATTTGTATGAGCTTTTTGATCCGTCGCTTAAAAGTTTTTCTTTTCTGACGTTACTCAGAAAGTAATACGGGGAAATTCCCAAAAATGCGAAGGACTGACTAAATATGATAGTTGCAAAACTCAGCCTAAACACCTTCTGAGGAGAGTCCCTCAGATTTAGTTAACCACCAACCTTTTTGAATATAGAGTTGTAGTAT
Source organism: Naumovozyma castellii (assembly GCF_000237345.1). Lineage (NCBI taxonomy): Eukaryota > Fungi > Ascomycota > Saccharomycetes > Saccharomycetales > Saccharomycetaceae > Naumovozyma > Naumovozyma castellii. The sequence goes on along the minus strand of NC_016500.1, from coordinate 11,053 downwards.
TTCTCATTCCGTGATTGCACTGTGCAAGACTAAGATGGTTTCTAAACAAGCCGTTCGATTTGTCGTAGAATTATTTTGCATTAAAAATGTATAGAACATATTCTTGCTCAAACCTAAAAAATAAAATTTCATTCTAAAACAAAAGGTTTTAACTTCATTTTTTGGAGGAGTAAGTGTGGTAGCCGATTCTAAATAAGGTTTGCACTTTAAACAATGTGGTGGTGACTAATTCGGATGCAACCCTGCAGTACGCACTTTTTTTCACTCGATAGTTCTTTCTCCTGGAGTCATATTGTCTGAGCTCCAATGCATGAAGAAAATGCAGGCCTTCGAAATGACTTTGGTGTGGAAGCAGTAACATGCTTGAGTGGAGAAGTAGATCAGTTACTGCAGCGCATCTGTGGAAACAGGTACAAACTCGAAGAGAATAGATGTTGCTGTTTTAGTTGTTTGTGGACTGTGGCGACACAATACGCAGCCACATTCAATATGACGTTTCCCTTGACAGACGTTTCGGAGTTGTGGACAACCCTTCCGTGTCTTTTCGGATGTGCATACTTCCTCGAGAATGACCGGATTGGTAAGCATAATGGTGCTATTATACTCAGTCAGGCTTACCTAATGGACACCGCCACAGTTTTTGACGCCACAGTTGCCGCGGGGTAGACGCCGTGTATATCACAGCTGGCACTGAAAAAGACTTTCAGGCTTCCACAACGGAGCCATCCATGACAAAGAAGCTGCTCACGGCAGGGAAGGGCAAGTTCATATATAACAGCTGTGACAAGATCCTTGGATCGTAATAATCTCTGTAATCTACTCTTGTTGCTTGTAAGAAACTCAAATAAACAAACAAATTATATTATATTCATATTCCCATACAACTTGCATCTTCCAGAATGTCAATGTCTGAGTCCAGCGCATCCGGATATATACCCGAGGAGGATTACTACAAGGGTCTCAACACGCCTCCCAAAAAGAACGAAGTCGTCGTCGAACTAGATCCATCGCTCACCACAGAGGAAGATTATGATCCTGAAGCAAATATCCGTGAGGATCTACAGAGAGCTTTGAAACCTCGTCACATCAATATGATCTCCATCGCGGGGGTTATTGGGACTGGTCTTTATCTGTCCACAGCCAAATCACTATATCAAGGTGGTCCAGCTTCTTTATTTATGAATTATACCATCATGGGTGGTGTAGTATACCTGACATTATTATGTCTAGGTGAAATGTCTACTTATATGCCAATTAGTGGGTCATTTTGTTCGTATGCTAAAAAATTCGGTTCCGAATCATTTGCATGTGCTCTAATGTGGAATTATTGGTTTAATGACGCTGTGTCAGTGGCAAGTGATATGACTGCTCTACAATTAGTCATGGACTACTGGGACACAGAAGCCTCAGGTTTCCCATATTGGGCTGCATCTTTATTATTTTGGTTCCTTGTCGTACTATTAAATGTCATACATGTTAGATTTTATGGGGAGGCAGAATATTGGCTAGCCATGTTAAAAGTCATCGCTATTATCATCTTCTTTATCCTTTCCATCGTCGTAAACGTAGGTCACAATCCACAACATGAATATATCGGTTTCAAAAATTGGAATCATGGAGAAGCTCCATTTGTGGATGGATTCAAAGGTTTCGCATCGTTGTTCGTAAGTGCAAGTTTTGCTTATGGTGGTACTGAATCAATTACTTTAACCAACGGTGAAGCTGCAAACCCATTAAGAAATACACCAAAAATCGTTAAGACCGTGTTTTGGAGAATCCTTGTGTTTTATGTCGGTTCCACTTTCTTCATCGCCATGAATATTCCATACGATTATCCAGGTTTAGATACTAAATCTGTGGTGACATCCCCCTTCACATTAGTTTTCCAAATGGCCGGTACTAAAGCTGCTGGTTCATTTATGAATGCTGTCATCATGACAAGTGTCATTAGTGCTTGTAACCATGCCTTGTTTGCAGGAAGTCGTGTCATGTACAATATGGGTCTAGAAGGTTTCCTACCAAAGAAAATTGTTTCTAGAACAAATAGATATAAGGTCCCATACGTTTCAGTATTAATAACATCATCCATTGGTCTACTATGTTTTGGTGCCTCATTTATTGGTGCAGGTACCGTCTGGACTTGGTTGCAAAACATTGTCGGTGTTTCTAATCAAATTGCTTGGTTATGTATCGGTATCACTTCAATTAGATTCAGAAAGGGATTAGAAAAACAGGGGAAGACTCATGAACTAAGGTATAAGAATTGGACTTATCCATATGGTCCTTACTTCCTTGTCATTTTTGTCACCTTCATCATTTTAGTGCAAGGTTGGTCTGCGTTTGATCCATGGGATGTTACCAATTTCTTCTCATATTATTTGGATCTATTTGTTTTCCCATTCTGTTTCATAATATGGTGGCTTTACAAGAGAGATAGATTTGTTAAATTGGAAGACATGGACTTTGTTACTGATAGATACATTCCAACAAAGGAAATAATAGAATTAAATGAAAATTTGGATCATTTGAAGGGTTGGAAACGAACAAGACAATGGCTCAATGATTATTTTGTATAATCTCATGTGTTATATAAACTATTTAATGATATTCTATTTAAGACTTTGACAGTTAAAAAAAATAAATTATTTAATGACTCATTTGGTTACATAGAGTGGGTGTTATTTCTTTCTCGCATTATTTGTTTTACATACGTAATGCAAAATTATCAATGCCCCGGGAAATTGTCCGAGAGACATCGTGAATCTTCGACAAGACTAATAGAAGTTGTCTTTTTGTCAGAGCAAGATACCAAGTGTGCATACGTGACTAGGTTGTGTACTTATTTGTTTGACAAGCTCGGAATGATTTTCGGCAGAACGCATAATCAGATAAGTGTGGTCGTCATATAACATCCGGACAATTACAAAGTATTAATATTTTGTAATTTTCCAAAACCTAACCATCCGTTCCTCTTCCTCTTAAGCAGTTGCTTAGATGAGCAGTGAATCTACTTTGCTAATCATTCCAGTTGTTGTTTTTAAAAATGTAGCTTGCTCATTTACGAGTAGTGGAACTCTACGAATACCTCATGAACTTCACGAGGTCTTTGGTAATTTATATTATATACTTTTTTTCAGAATGAGATATTTCAGTTGAAGTGTGCAATTTAGAACTAGGTAGTTGTTCCTTTTAACTAACAATTTCAAATATATTGTCCTGTGAAAAACGGAGCAAATAAGTTATTGATCTGAACATGGTTTGATGTAATAACTTATTAATAGTCATGGCAGTGTATAAACCATATTTTATTTTTCGAATATGTCCCCCCCTCATTATACAGCGTACATCAAAAACAAAAAAATATGACATGGATTATCTGGTTGTAAGTTACCACGACCACAGTGTTACTATATCACAAAGGGAGTTATTCAGTTAGAAGTGGCATAGCTTTCTCATCTTTCAATATAGAAGGAATCTACTAACAACATCGTGCTTAAAGCATATCGGAAAAATATTGTTTTACTTTGTTGCTTTTCGATTTGTAAGAAATTTACATGGTTTTGAGGAATGATTTGAATTATAAAGTGTCCTTCTTGACGTGGAAATGAATTTTCAACAGATGCAGCCTTACGTCGGGGAACCGCGATTACGTATAGCTATAAGAAATATCGTAAGATTCAATTGTAAAGGTACTAATTATAGTGCCGAGAATTATTGACATCTCTTGACATGCATATACAATGAATTTTCCAAGGATGATATTCTCCAATTATAAGGGATGATCTATGACAAAACTGTTCAAGCGATGGGCCCAGAACCCACGTTTCTACGTGCCCCATAACTTACACAGAAAGTTTGTTGCAAGAAACATCTGTAGAGTGCTCCCTGGTATTACGAATAAGAAAACAAGTTTTTAGAAACAAGCCCAAACGGGTTATTAGCCTTTAGCTTTTGTCATAGACAAAACAAACAATGTCAAGGTTCTTGAGTCCGTAACTCCATCACTTTCCCAGCTTCTAGAAACTCGAGTCCCACTAAACAGTTGAAGAGAGCTCATCCCTCGAACACGTATAGCTGCTATAGGCGACAAATCTCCTGGTTGTTTCTTTCCCAAATTAGAATGTCCGGACATTTGAGCAGAAATATAAGTCCGAACCCTGCGTGTGTCGCGACATTTGGGGCCCAAACCGAGAAAAAATGAGCTGACTTTTTTCCGTGTGCCCTTTCCACTCCAGCTTTTAGGCCAATCCCGAAAAAAATGTCTGCGCGAATGGGAAAAGCAACGACAGAGTTTTATCCGTATGTGTCACTGGCTGGGGAAGGGGTACGACGTCTTCTCAGCAACAGACAACTACGGAACATTACTCAATTAATCCAGACCCACGGTGTCTGGGGAAATACGTTTATTTTATTTCAGTTTGGCATCACCAGTTTCTCCAGCTTCCCCACACAACTACTCCCTCCCCGCGTACCCCCCCATCCTCACATTACGTCCAGGACATTCTAATATGTCCGTACGTATCCTGGCACGTCCCCTGCGTTCCTTGTTTGTGTTCAGACTTCGAGACGACAGGTGTCTTTTGAAAAATTCTTGAATCCCTACGAAAGGATAATAGCAAAATTTGCTCGAGTCTGAAAAATATATAAAATGATGCTACATTTTCATCATTCTGTCATTATATCAGTTTGTCTTCCTTTCTTATTCTTTTGTTTTCCATTTTCACTTAATTATCCAAACAGTAAATTACTGATCATCTAGAAGGGTAAATAAATTATGTCAGAAGTTGCTGAAAACCCTGCTACTACACCAGAAGTTCCTGAGAACTCTGGTTCACAATCCGTCCTATCAGATCACTCCATTAAGGATGAAAACGATAGTTTTAAAGAAAACGGTGAAAACGGTGAAGATGCCAATGAAGCCGTTGTAGAAATTCCAAAGAAGCCTGCTTCCGCTTATGCAACAATCTCCATTTTCTGTTGTATGATTGGTTTTGGTGGTTTCATTTCCGGTTGGGATACTGGTACCATTGGTGGTTTCTTAGCTCATCCAGATTATTTGAGAAGATTTGGTCAACATCATCATGATGGTACTCATTATTTCTCTAACGTCAGAACTGGTTTAGTTGTTTCTATCTTTAACATTGGTGGTTTATTCGGTTGTTTGATTCTTGGTGACTTGGCTAACAGAATTGGTCGTAAGATGGCCTTGGTTGTTGTCGTTATCATTTTCATGATTGGTATTATTATTCAAATTGCTTCCATTAACAAATGGTACCAATATTTCATTGGTAGAATTATTTCAGGTTTAGGTGTCGGTGCTATTTCCATTTTCTCCCCAATGTTGTTATCTGAAGTTTCTCCAAAACATTTAAGAGGTACTTTGGGTTCCATGTATCAATTAATGGTTACTGCTGGTATTTTCTTAGGTGATTGTACTAATTACGGTACCAAGAAGTACAGTAACTCCGTCCAATGGAGAGTTCCATTAGGTCTTTCCTTTGCTTGGTGTTTGTTTATGATCGCTGCCATGTTCTTCGTCCCAGAATCTCCACGTTATTTGGTTGAAGTTGGTAAGATGGAAGAAGCTAAGAGATCTATTGCTACATCTAACAAGGTTTCTATCGATGATCCAGCCGTTCAAGGTGAAGTTGATTTGATTCTAGCAGGTGTGGAAGCTGAAAGATTAGCTGGTAATGCCTCATGGGGTGAATTATTTTCCACCAAGGGTAAGAACATTCAAAGATTATTTATGTGTTGTATGCTACAATGTCTACAACAATTGACTGGTTGTAACTATTTCTTCTACTATGGTACTGTTATTTTCCAAGCTGTCGGTATGAAGGATTCTTACCAAACTGCTATTGTCTTTGGTGTTGTTAACTTTGCCTCCACTTTTGTCGCCTTATATGTCGTTGATCGTTTCGGTCGTCGTAAGTGTTTAATGTGGGGTGCCGCTGCCATGGTCTGTTGTTACGTTGTCTACGCCTCTGTCGGTGTTACTCGTCTATACCCAGATGGTATTAAGCATAAGGATACTAACTCCTCTAAGGGTGCTGGTAACTGTATGATTTGTTTCTCATGTTTCTTTATTTTCTGTTTTGCTTGTACCTGGGCTCCAATTTGTTGGATTGTTGTCTCTGAAGCTTTCCCATTGAGAATTAAGCCAAAGGGTATGGCTTTAGCTAATGGTTGTAACTGGTTCTGGAATTTCTTAATTTCCTTCTTCACTCCATTTATTACTGGTGCTATTAACTTCTACTATGGTTACGTCTTCATGGGCTGTATGGTCTTTGGTTACTTCTATGTCTTCTTCTTCGTTCCAGAAATGAAGGGTTTGACTTTAGAAGAAGTTAACGAATTATGGGAAGATGGTGTCTTGCCATGGAAATCACCAAATTGGGTTCCATCTTCAAGAAGAGGTGCCGATGTTAACATGGATGAATTCCAAAAGGATGACAAGCCATTGTTCAAGAAGATGTTTGGTAGAAAGTAATTTTAATTTTTAATGACCCCTCTATATTTTACTTAATACATAAATTTCAAGATTTAATGCAATAAATCTAATTTTTTATTTTAATGATAACTTTGAAATTTAAGAATATGACTGAGTATAGTATATACTTGGTAAGAGTAGGTAGTTGTTATTATTGAAATATTAAATTTTAATATGATAGATTATGGTCTTTGCAAGATATAAATCCTATGTATAAAATGTTACCGATTCCTATACATATGGTTTCCAAAACAGCCCAAACAAATCTCTTGATGGTTGTCCTTTCTTACTTGACTATAATAATCTACGAGCTTTAGGTTATTTTCGTGTCATTAACTATTCTGTTTGTCTTAATGTTCTAGCATCATTTACATTCCCTACACTATTTATTATAAGGTTAAAAATATACTCAGTTCTCTTATCTGGCATGATTGTTTTAAAATTTGTACGAAACGAATTGGTTGAATGGCATTATTGTTGAATAATCTTTTGATTTTTATGAAAAAACAAGTCTAAAGTCTTTACCTTCATCAATGGATTCTAAGAGATCTCTGCCATCAGAATGTTCTTTAACAGAATATTAGGATGTGTAAGAAGAGCCATGGAAGATATTTATCTTGGGATTTTTACTCACAACCTAATAGTGTTGTCATTCCTAGTACATAAGGGCACTTTCTTTTGAGTCAAATTTGCGATAAGTAATGTTTACTATCAGAATTCAATATTCTTTCACTAGATTTTTTTTTCATGTAAGTAAATGTTTTTTTCTTCAAAAAGTGTCTCTATGAATAAAGAAGCGATAATTATCTGGCAGCAATTATTTCATCATTCGAGTCACACTAAACTGGTGGCAACTTTATTTCAGAAAAAATCTTGAAGTTTTACCCATTTTCAGGGAAATAGAAGCAGCAAAATCATATATCTTCACTTTGTTGTCCATAAAAGTACATATTGCCAAACCATTACGAGCTTACTCGGTAATTCCTCATAAGATATTAGTCAGAAACACTTTTGTGGTAGGTTATGCTTAGGTTTTATAATATGTAACGATATGCTCGAGAAAATGTAGATATTGATTAATAATGTCAGAGATTATCTTTTGTTTGAGTCCGAAAAAGCTGAGTAATTTTCGCTTAGTCAAATCTTTTTGCTTAGGTAAGTAACACGCTTACGTATGCAAATCATTTCCCAGTATGACAGGAACTATAGTTGCCTCGAAGGCAGGTCTGTATATAATGGACACTAAATGTAAAAGTTATAGCCTCTTTTTCCCATTTACTTTCCTTATTAATATTTGAACCATGAATAACAAACATTAACAAATAACAAACTCAAAGAAAAATGTCCATTACAATGTTTCATGAAAATATTTCTAAGAACCATCCAACATATCAGCCTGAGAAGGGTAGATATTGGCTCTATTTATCTGCTGGCTGTCCTTTTGCTCAACGTATCTGGATTACTAGAGCATTGAAAAACTTAACGAACGTTATTGGTGTCAGTGTGGTCCATTGGAAATTGGATGAACAGAAAGGTTGGAAACTGTTAGATGATAGAGGTACTGATTTAGGGGACAACGCTTATACGATTGATGGTGGTATTTTGTGCTCCAAAGATGATACCTCCTCTCCTTTGGGTGATATTGATGTCTCCAGCAGTAGATTATTTAGGGATGGCACTTTTGACCCTCATTATGGTGTCACACAAATTAAAGAGCTTTATGATATGACAAACAAAGCCTACAAGGGAGAATACATGTGGCCTATTTTGTGGGATTTGAAAACCAAAACTATTGTTAACAACGATTGGGATCAAATTCCGGAAATTTTAAATACAGCATTTAATGATTTTGACGAAACGAAGGATACTATTGATATAATTCCTGACCAGCTATCATCGGAAATAAAAGATTACAACAGTTGGTTATTTACCCACATTAATGATGCCGTTTATAATGTCGGCTTAGCAGAAAAGCAAACAGTTTACGAAGGAAATTTAGTCAACTTCTTCGAAGATATGGATAAAATTGAAAGAAGGTTAAAGGGTGTTCACGACGAATTGGTAAAGGATTATGGTGCTTCAAATGAGGATAAAATTCTTAAAAAGTTTTTCTTGTTTGGTAACCAAATCACTGAAAGCGACATTAGATTATTTGTTACTATGATTCGGTTTGACTCTATCTACGCTGTTCATTTTAAACTAAACTACAGACTGGTCAGAGACGACTACTATTATATTCATTTATGGATGAGAAACTTGTACTGGAATTATCCTGCCTTCAGAAATACCACCAATTTTAATCATATTAAACTTCTCTACACTCATGCTATGAGGAACCTCAACCCTAACGGTATTGTCCCACTGGGCCCTGAATACGATATTTTGAAGTTGTAGAAAAACTTACTAAATAATTATGTACAATATATCATTTAGTCCTTAAGATAAAAAGATCCCTCTATAGTAGTAATGCAATCTTAATTTTCAAAATAACTGTGAGAAAGAAATCGTATTTTAAAAAGCTGCATACAATTCGTTTTTGATAATTGCTCTTAACAAACTCTTTTGTCTAACAAATCACCATCTTATAAAATTCCTCATCTGATTATTCATTCAATGTTCAATCCTTCTTTGGTTCTGGATGTGATTTACCATACGCCTTACAATCTTCTTTCGCTTTTTGCACGACACATTTCAATGTTCGTCCAATGATTAAATCAGATTTACTACTGACTTCAAAATCTTCCATAATGGCCTTCTTCTCATATATTTCAAGGATATAATTCAATATACCTCTTAACACAATTACTCTCGTGTTAGCATCCGCTTCACTGAAAGAAAGAGCCATATAATCCTCATATTTCTTAGAATGATGTGCTTGACTAGCCACCTCCCAATAGGAAATGGCATTGGGACTCAACACATTTAATTGACCACAATGTGTCCCCTTTTGATCCCATGATAGAACATCCATATCAAAATCAATATCCGGGACGGCCAACTCTTGATGATATGCACCATTACTTTCCACAAGTAAACTCAACATAGGTCGGTAAAATTTTAAACCACATCCACAACGATCAATATGTAATTTGGGGAACCCAACCCATATTTGTTTATTCTTCACTTGCGGTAACACTTCAGGTAACGGAATATACTGTGTACCGCCTCTCCAACCACCAAATTTATTATCCTTTGATAAATCCAAAGTCTTCGCCTCAAATACCATGGAACAAACACCATCATTCAACGAACATTTCAAAATCTCCAAGGGTGAAAATGTATAAATGAAATGAATGGAGCCTCTGGAAAACGCACTTTCGGCAAGATGTTGATGGAAAAAGGGAGTCCAATTTTTCTCCCAACTATTGAATTTACGACCAGAATCATTAATGTTAAATTTCAATAATGGTGTATTTTTCCTACTGGGCATAAATGAAAACACTCTTCTAGCTCCTTCTCCTCCGTCATACATATTAAAAATGACCACTGGCTCTTCAATATCTTTTGTCTTTCTGACAATTACATGTGGATCCTCAGGCCCTAGCCAATCACCAGCAGCTCTATACCTAATATCTAGGACTGTGGGATAAGTTAAGAAATATCTAGACATGATTTTTTCTTTCCTCTTTTCAGTAACAATCTTACTCTTTGTATGTTCCACAACACATGCGTCAAATTCCTCAGTATTATGCTTGATTGAATCACAAGGAAATAAGCCTAGTTCATGATCTAATTTTTTTAATTCTAAATCAAGATCCTTTGGGTGGGTAATATCATTATAGGGAATTCTTTTTTCCTTTATTTCATTCCAATCTCTATCAAATGCTTGAGCTCTGATCATGGAAACGTGAGGATGATCTCTTACACCCTTTCTAGCATAAAGGACTCTGGAGAAAACCAAGTGGCATTCGTATTTATCTAACCATACTGAAGACCCTCCAAACCTAAACCAATGTTTATTAATAATTTCCTCCTCAGACCAATTCTTTTCGCTAGGATCTGTAATGTCTTTTCCCAAAAAATCGTTATTTTTAAGCAAATCACGTCTTAAAGTCAATAAATCATCATCTAAAACTTTATTCCATTCAGAATGCTCCACTGTGTTAACGTATTGTAAATCTTCACATTTCACTAATGAATCGTAATCCTTATGAAATTCTGCTTCATTTTTCCCACCTAATTGACGATGACTATGCGATCCACCCGAAGCAAATTTTGAATGATGCTTCTCTAAGTTCAAATTAGATATGTATCCAGTCAATTTATCCTTGACAAATTCTTGATTTCTAATTCGATCATTCAATGGTGATTGAGACCAATTTTTAAATCTTAATTTCGTTGTTATATCGGTCTTCAATAAATCTTCCTTTCGGTTAACCACTTGGGCTCCATAATTAGAATTATAATATTGATATCCTAGCATTTGCAAGCTTTCCTTCCCGTTTGGATGCAGCAGGCATATGATTATGATAATTGGTATAACAATAATGAATAATATCCTAAATAGTGTGTTTTCTTGAAGAAACACCATTATGATAGCTCAATCAAAAAAAAGGATTG